>NC_056736.1:169325491-169442991 GCF_019279795.1 Protopterus annectens
GTTTCATGTAGATATCATTGCATCAGTTACATCACACATAGTGCATACACATCACCTTTGCATAGTGACAGTCATGCAGTGTGTATCACATGGATACTGTCCCTATACATGCATATCACATTGTACATGGTTGCTGTACACACACATGCCCCACATGGTGCTGTGATTGCCATATTCCACTATGGCGTGGGTACACATGTGCAGGGCCACGCATTTCTGGACCGTATGTCTAGCTGATACATTGGGTGCCCTTGTACCTGTGCCATACACACATGTACACGGGCAGTGTTACAATAACACATATGTGGTGTACCTTACACAATGGATACAACTTAACATGTCTCAGTAAAGTCATGCCGTGATGTCTACCCAGCTCAGACAGTTTACATATGCAAATGACAGTCATGAAACACATCTGTACTCACCTGCATACCACTAACACAGGGTGTCATCTACTCTGCCATGGGCCATGTTCTCCGCATTACTGATGCATGTAGTACTCCTACATGGCGTTTGCAGTGGGCAGGGTGGGAGGAGCACTCCTGCATGTGTGCACACATGCCACATTGCTCAGCCTGGGCGTCTGTGTGACCTCCACAGACTGGACACACACCGTGCTGTGGGACATAGGTCCTGTGCACATCCCACAGGGACACACTGTATCACTAGTCATGTGATAGCTCCCTTGCTGGTAGGGTGACACAGACCCATGGTACCACCACAGCGGAAGTACTGTATAGACATACAGTTGACATCCACCTCTGACGCTCTCTGGACACTACCATGGGGGGGGGTGACACTACTGTGTACATTGCACATGTGTTTACACACGGCCCTGCCAGACATCATTGTTGCACACATTGCACCTGCTACGGAACGTTTGGACATGGTTACTTGCTGTTCCCTCCATTTCGGGTACCTATTCTGCTACTACTCTGTCCCATATGTGCAGGCCATACATATCGTGTTTATGTACATAACATTAGGCCATCCCTCCATCATGCATGCTATGCCTGTGATACTGTCTATGATTTCTGAACATATCCATCATGACAGCTTTGCATTACACATATTTGACATAGTCACCCCTACTGCAAGGGATACGTGCACGTTGTGCGCACATTCCGTATGACATCGACGGTATATGCCCATGCACATGTGTGCTGTGACACTATACATACATGTCCTATCCCCTGCTGTGGCACTTCATTGTTCGATATCCACTGACAGCATCAGCGTGGGTGGTGGCATTGTTCTGTGTTTGGAATCCCTATGGTGGACCTTGGGTTATCACGGCTATGTACATGTTGTCCCACTGCTGTGCACACGTTGTCCACAGTCATTGGTATGCTCCGCGGCTTAGCATTACATAACCACCTTTCACCACTCTCTGCCTGATGGACAGGTATCTTTACTTACACACATCGTTCACATACAGTGCAGTTTAGTCATACGTATTTCGCGTTACACACCAGTACATCTCGTGGGTTCGACATACCTTTCCGGCCTTTGCTTCTGTATTCGTCAATATTTACCTCTAACTCCTTGCTTTCGATTCACTTTGTGTTCGGTATGAACATACGGTTTGAATATCCAGGGAGTCTTCCTTTTATTCGTCGTCACCTGAGGCATGTGGGTTCATCACGCCAATAGCTGTTCCTCGGTGTGTAGTTTTGTGCATATAGCTGGTGATCCTCCTCCATTCGTACGTTACCCGCGAAACTAGACCATGGTTCATTCCTCGTGTGGCCGTTGGTTATTTGCACTACCTTCGTGGGGATGGTATGTATTGTATCATGTTTGTGTGACTGCATACGCTATGTGTGGTGTCAGGTACATTACGCTGTGGTGTTAGCCGTGGATTGTGTATGTTGGGTATGGTATTCTGTTCGACATGTGGGTGTCCGTGTCCTGGCGGTGTCTGTCGATGGTGTTGTGCATTCAGATGTGTAACATAGCTGTTATATTCCTGTACACAACGGATGCAAGGATGCATCGGCTGCTGCTAGTGTTACCCACGCGGCTTGTTGCGGGTATGCCGCTATCATTGACTGCCTGTATGTTTTTGCTACGGTTTTGTCTGTTATCCCTTTGATATGTGCGATGGGGTATATCTGCGGATGTGGGTGACGGGTACGGGGTGTGGGTCTTGCATTTATACATACAAGATATGCTTGTGTGTGTGCTCCATCCCTGCTTGGGTAGCTGCAGGTTACCTGTCTGTTGTTCTGGGAATGTTTGTTTTGTTGATGTCGTGTGGTGTCGGTATCACCTGCATGTGTGCTTCCTGCACGTATTCCTCCTTCACATCGGTTATATATCTGCGGATGTTCGTCCGTGCCTACTATCCATTGGCATTTTGTCACTGATAGTTACGGTGATTGTGGTCCTGTACTTGGGACGGCCTGTATGCTACCGGTAGCCTCCTATTCGTGTGGCGCTTGCTTACTTAATGGTCGTGGAACACACAGCGGTATTTACGGGACCGTAAGTGTCCATGATCGGTGCCAGGATAGCACATTTGTATTTTTGCCGTACATGCCTGATGCTGTGTAACGTTGCCGACGTATCGTGTTGAGTCTACCATATGGCCGCCATACATACGGTCATGGTTTGTACATGCGTCCTTTGCATCTCCTGTTGGCTATGGCCCTGTGGTACATTCTGGGACATTTCCGCTTTGCATCGCTTTTACGCCACTCGCCTAGCCACTGAGGAGATGTCAGTACTACTTTGTGGGTACTGCTGTACATACGCCTATGGTTCCTGTACTGTATGCCTACGCATGTTATTACACTCCGCCTGTGACATGTCACCTACATACACATTTTACAGTGGCACACACATTACACACACACAGCGGAACACACGACAACCTCACCTCACACATACACATATTGCCGCCATAGCTCTCAACCTTCCATTTCCAAAATGAGGAACACACACATTCATAATGTGGAACACATGGGCAAAATGTAAAACACATACTAATGGCTTACTAACAACTTCAGCTAAGAAGGTCATAGGATGGTTAAAATATGCTGATTTACTTACAAAGAAGAACCTTTAATGAATTACTATGATTAATTTCTATTTACCAGGATTTCATTTAAATACATTCCTAACAATGAATGTGTGACAGACTCTTTCAATGTGGAACTTTGAGGAACTGCGAGGAACATGAACTGTTTTAGACCCCAAATGAGGTACGTTCCTCATAATGACGTACACTTGACAGGTATGATTGCCGCTTTCGCACCGACGGTTGCACACACTACCTACGTTGGCCGCATCGCCGGCGGCGGTGTGTACCTCCGCACTCATATCCTATGGATATGACACGCACATATCCCGTTACTGTACCGTGGCCTGGCGATCGTCCCGACCCGCGGATATGTATTGATGCAGGTTGACATTTCCATGGCTGGCGTTCCCTGCTCTGCCCACCCTCCCGGATGATCGGGTTGTCGTTCACTATGTTTACTATGTGGAGATTTCGCGTCTTACTTATCTGTAAACTTGCATCCCTGGGTTCCATATTAACCTGTTGTACTTTATATCTGTGTATGTGTACATATATTTCTACGTGTGTACTGATATCTATTTCCGTATCTGTGTATGCACATAAGTACATATGTAGTCGACTTGCGGCGACAGTGGCAGCATACGGCTACGCCGTCTACTGTAGAACCGGCATGCGGTTGAGGTGTTGGCGTTCCATGCTCTGCTGGCTATTGGGTGTGCAGTGTTTGGGTGGTGCCTTTGTTGGAGTCTCACATAGGTCCGCCCATACGGTACACATTACGGGCGGACATGTTTGTGTGGCGTCCATTTCACTGTGTGTGCAGGTAAGGAGGTGTCAGTCCATGGGGCCTACGCTGTCAAAGTATGTGCTATGCATTCCCTCTTTGCCAGGGCGTAGGCATATTGGGTATGCCTCCGTCTACCTACTGGGGCTGGCACAGTGTGTTCATGGCGCTGAACGCCCTGTGCCTGTGCTTGCCTTGGCAGTTGTGGCGGGCTTGGTGGCCCTACACCATTATGTCCCTGCAGCAGCTGTTTCCACAGAATCATATTGTGTAGCATACAACATACTATGAATATGTGGGCACATGTGCCTGGAGAGTACTGCAAGGCTCCACCGGATGTATCCAAGCACCGGAACCGTGATTTCAACATCCCAAACACACGCTCTATGATTATTCTGGTTTGTGCGTGTGCCTCATTATGGCGTTCTTGCATGTGTGTGTGTGCATTTCTGATGGGTGTCATCATCCACGGCTCCAGTGCATAGCCAGCATCCCCCACAAGGTGACCTTGTGTGATGTCCTCCCTGGCGAATACCTGATACAGCTGTGAGGCATGCCAGATATGGGAGTCGTGGTAGCTTCCAGGGCTGCCAGCACACACAACCATGATAATGCCCCGCGCATTGCACACCACCTGGCAATTGATGGAGGGGTATCCCTTGCGGTTTATGTAGCGTCTACCCTGCTCCCGGGCGGTGACTTGATTTCTATTGCGTACAGTTTATCGCACCCAGTACCTCCGGTATTGTGCCACACGGTGGAAGTGGCGCATATTGCTAGCCAACTCCTCCTGAGATCTGGGGAAGTTTATATACTCATGGGCATGTAACATGGCATCCAGGAACTGGTGTAGTACCCTGGATGCTGATGCCTGTGAGATACCCATTATATCCCCGGTTGGCCTTTGAAAGGTACCTGTAGCCAGTATTCGCAAGCTCACACATACCTTTGTGTCCACTGGGATGGGCTCCCCTCTGTTGTCTCTTGTTCTCAGGCGTGGCCGGCACAGCTCCACTATTTGCTGTAACGTGTCCCTGTCCACCCTGTAGCGCTCTACTATCTCCAGGTCTTGCAGCCCCTGGTAGGTCACCCTTGGTCTGAACACTCTCCTTCTCCTATGAGGCCTACGGTAGTTGTCGGCCCCCTCCTCCGCAACTCCGTCTGTCTCTGACACATACCTATGCATCATGGCCACGGCGGCACCCAACATATACATATTAAAAGTTCCCCATGTGTTTACACCCTACGGTGCAGCGTTTGGGAAATCGCGCTGTGTGTTGTGTGCATTCACACTTTATACTGTTGTACTGTATACCCGGTGATGTCATTGGGTGTGTCTGTGCAGCCGTATCTGTGGATTATCTTCGGTGTTTTACCGTTGCAACTGCAACGGTATTGCCTTTAGTGTTACATTACAGTTGCCTGCATTGGCTTAGCTTTGCATCTTACATTACTGTTTCTGCACGTTGCACCTACTATTGCCTGCAGTGCATCCTGCAGGCACATGGCATATGATGCATTTTGTCTGCCGCCGTTATGCTACCTCTGTACTTGGCTGTGCTATTTCGGTTCTTTGCTCTTTGCATTTCTACTACATCCCCTACTATCTTTGCATTCCTATGCCTCCCTTTCCCGTTATGCAGGGGTCTGCATGCAGAGTTGTCAGCTGCCGCCGTTTGCCCTTCCTGGATTGATTGGTGTTGATTGCTCATTACGGCTCCAATTACACTGCTTCCGCATTTCCTCATATTCTCCGCATTACCTTCCTATATCCGTGGTTGTTGACGGAGAGGCCGTCACATGACTGGGTTGGGGAACGTAGTCATCCTCGTGCACATGCATCTATGTGGGCATTATGTACTCTCAGTGCATCTATTTCCTCACACGCCGATCCTGCTGCTGTGATGTGCATTGTACAGCCCATGTTTGCTGGCCTCCAATGTGCTTCCTCCTACAGTGGCACACCCCTCTGCGATTGACATGTATCCCGTGTAGGCCACTCCTCGGTGTACTACCGCTGCGCCGTTTGCTCCATCCTTACACCGGCGCTGGTTTTGCGATTCACTATTATCTGCCTCATTTGCATGGCATTGACTGCTAATACATGGTTACGGCACCGAAAGCTGCCGCCACTCCTTGACAGCCCTTGCGCTGGGGTTGAGGCTTTCCATACATACTATGGTGTGTGGTGGCTGTGCATCTGATGTGTATTATACTGCTCTTTTAGGACATTCTCATATTATTTAATTGTTTTGCACCTTCTGTGCACATATCCGGGGGTTCTGCTGTGGTTTCTGCGTACATAACAATTATGTCATTATTTACAGTTTGTGCATGTTTTCTTTGGACATTCTCGGTGCCTTTCGCCATTGGCATATTGCACCTGTATGATACCTGACGTTGACAGCCTTCCATTACTCCTTGGTCATGTTTGGCTAAATGTAAACCGTTTTTTTTGGTTTACATTGCCGTGCCCTTACGCTACGCCTGCCCAACTTCGTGGATCGCTATTTGCCTTCATTTGCATGGTGCAATACCGCACACAGTGTGATTAGCATACCTACGCCGGGGGCGGCGCAGGTCCGGCGCACGCCGGTAGTGCACGTGGGATTGATTCATACCTGAATCGCTCGGTGGCCATATTTGGCTTTATAACGTTATGCGGGCGCCTGGCGCAAGGTTCATGAATCCCGGGGAAAGTCTATATATATATATATATATATATATATATATATATATATATATATATATATATATAGTTCCACTTTAAATTATCGAATGTTCAAAACATTGACGTTCTGATCATTGAGACCAGAACATCGATGTTCAGAACATCGAAGGTTTAAAGTGGAAGTGCCAGGTAAGTGAAAATGTAGAATTGTGGGTGTGTATGCAGGGCAGCAAGGTGCCATGCATGTTGTGTGTGTGTGCCATCTGAGTGCTGGCATTGCAGGTAGGGTATGGGAAATCTCACGTTTAGTGCTACCGCATATAGCGGTAAATGGGAGAGTTCCCTTACCCCACTGTAGTGCGATCGCAGAGTTGGAATATTAAAGTGGAGGGGTGTGGGGGGCACAGCCCCCCACATAGGGGGTGCAGGGGGTGAAGCCCCCCTGCATAACATAGTTTTTGTAATTTATTTGGTGTTTGTGTGGTTCATTTTGAAACTTTGATGTTCTGAACATCGATGTTCTGGTCTCGATGATCAGAATGTCGATGTTCTGAACATTCAATGTTTCAAAGTGAATATATATATATATATATATATATATATATATATATATATATATATATATTGTGGGGAATTAGAGACTGCTGACCATGTTTTTTTTTAATGTAAAAGCTTAAGTCAATTGTGGGAAGAAATTTATAGTAAGGAATATTTAAAATGATTGAAAAGTCTTAAATATATAAATTTGGACATGATAGAATATGGATACTGTGAAAGCATGAAACAAAATTATGTAAAGAGATTGGATGAAAATTTGTTTTGTATAATGTACATTGTCTGGAATGAAAGAATGAATGAGATAAAATTTAATGGGGAATTGGTACTGTCAGAAATTTGAAGAAAATAATATTTTGGTTGTGGAAAAAAGATTAGGGGGAATTGAAAGTTAAAAAATGGAAAATATGTAAGTGAATTGTAAATGAGCTGTAAAATTTTATATAGAATGTATATATATATATTGTATATTGTGAATTTTAATAAAGGACCATCCCTTACCCTTTTTGATAGATGCTATGATATCTTTTGCATCCACCAGAGTTACCACCATCTCAAGCACATGGGACCTTAGTTTGGTGCCTTATCTCAAGGTTGATCCACTCAGGAGTGCAGACATCCCTAATGCTGCACAGTAGTGTAAAAAATCAAATCACCTAGAGTAGGCATATAATCCATAACCTTCTGGTTTTCCAGCAGCAAAGGTGAGTGTGCCACTTGTTGCGCTACAAAGTATTATGCTTTGGAGTTTAGTTAGACTTCTCACCTTTCATGTACTGATAAGCCTAAATGAGGGCAAAATATATCCATAGCTAGTGAAGTCTGATTTTTGACATAAGTCCATTATTAAAGATCTGTGTGTCATTGTGCATTCAAGAGTTAGTGTGATGAAACCTTTCCACTTTTCAGAGGAACTTTACACATCTCCCTTGGTGCCATGGTAAAGGGTGGTTTGCAAATATAAGATATTCTGTTATTTTCTAGTGTCTCTCTGGTTGTGTTCTATATGTCTCAGCTGTGAGACTTTTAATAATTTCTCAATGTCAGAGCAGTGATACAGAAGCACCTGCTATTATCAGAATGAGCAAAACTGTACATTTTAATTATAAGCTGCAACAACCATCTATTTATTTCACCTCATGGCAAGTCTGATTTGGAAAATTGATCAAAACTCAAAAGGTATGTCAAGGGCTTAATGATTCTTATTTTATATTCTGTTAATGATTTTCTGCTTAGTTGTTTTTATTTCCAGATTGGAAACACAGCACCGGTTTTCAATACCAACAAGAGCGAAATATGCTTTTGACACTTTTCTTGCATAAGGCTAAAGTAAGAACTTTAATGATTCTGTCTTTATGATTTTAGGAGCATGGACTATGTTGAGCTTGGGTAGAGGGTCCCAGATAAGACATTGTTAGTACATAAACTACGGAAATGGGTCAGGGATGGAATACTCAGGGATGTGGAGAAGGATGTGAGAAAGAGGCTAAAAATCAAAAAGAGGAAAAGTGCAATGTAACTACTTAAAACTGAAAGACTAGCATTTAGAGCAAAATATAGGGCCTACAGGAGGTGTAAATAAGGTAATGAAGAGGTAGAAGAGGCCCTTACATGGATGTTAACAGAAGGACAACTACATTGGAGAGGGCATCAGAGGCACACGTTTAAAAGGGGTTAGCAGAAGGCACTAGTAAGAGGAACAAGGGCTTTATTAGGTATATGGAAGAAAGGATGAAAGGGACAGATTTGGCTAGCTAAGCAAAGTTCAGATCAGAGACAACTGGGAAAAGGAGATAACAAGCAAATGCTTTACTTTAGTCTTCACAAAGGAAAGCATCCTGAATGTGCCATAATGTGAAAGAGGTCAGTTATCAAGATAGTAAGCTATCCCTCAGCGTTCTCAGAATTTGGACAGTGTGTGCTAGCAAATTTGATGGATTATCAGCCAGTGTAATAGTGCCTAGAGCCAGAGGACTGGAGAGCAATGACTGTGCTACTCTTGTACAAGGAGGAAGAGAAGCAGAAAAAAGCTCTGGGAACTACAGGCTTGTTTGCTAAACAACAGTGGCAGAGAAAGTCATAGAGATAATCCTGAGAGAAAGGCCAGTAGCATTCCAGGAAATTAATAGTCTCCAGGATAGCCATCAATGTGGTGTCAGAGTTAGAAGAAGCTGTCAGTCAGTCCTGACCCATTTTATTGTGTCACAGGAGAATATGAAAAGGAAATACCAGTAAACATCTACTGAGACTTCAGAATCTTTTCTAACCTGGTCTCAGGCAGAAGATTGATATGAAAACTGGAGCAGATGAGGTAACTACAAGAGTGAAAAAGTAGATTGTTGCATGGTTGAATAGTGAGGGACAAGGAGTTATGATAACTGAGAGTTATGATGTTAGGAATAAGAAAAGTGTATAGTTGAGTACTGCAGGTGTCATCTCTGAGTTTAAATCTCATTAATGTGTATATTTCAGACATATCTGTGAAAAGAGTGTACAGGATCAATCACATCACAAATTATACAAATTTAGGTGCAACACTGGAGTATGAGAAAAAGAGACTAAGGATATATTAGGGAAAGCTACATGAGTAGGCAGAAAAGTGGCATTTAAGGTTCACTGCAGAAAAAAAATGCAAACCAAAATATTAAAATTCAACTGGTAGGGATAAGAATGATAACAGAAGAGTAGGAAAAGGAATTCAGGTGTTGCTTGCAACTGAGACAGACCACCAGCAGAAGAATGAGATGGTAGAATGATGAGGTACATCTTTAAGGGGATAGACTTCAGATGCAAAGAGGTAATACTTCTACCCTGCAAGGACTTGTCTGACCATACATTGAAATGTGCACAGTGTTGCAGGAGATACAAGAAAAATGTATCAAGTTGTTGAAAGAAGATAAGATTAAAGTCACCACAAGAATGTGTGTGATAGAGTGGAAAGGACTCAATTGGAGACTAGAGGAGACAGAGCTCTTCTCCCTACAGACCTGAAGATGCAGAAGAGCCATGATATTGCTGCACTAGCCATGTCAAACAGATATGAACAGGTCATCCTCAACAGGAAGGGCACAGTTGGGAGCAGAGGGGGAACAAGTAGCAGACTGCAGAGCTTAACTGATCAACAGATATCCTAAAATACTTCTTCCCAAAGAGGAACAGACTGCCAGAATGGCTGATAAAAAGAGAGAATTTTATTTTGAAACTGTTGATGAAATATGTTATGAATAAAAGTTAAACTAAGTTCCCCTTGTGTGTTGCAACAATTCATCCTTCAATACCTCACATGTCTTTCCAGTACCATAGTGAATTGAAGTTCTGTCATATTGTCTATGTAAAATGATTAGATAAATCATTAGCAACTGTCTCACAGTCTTGTACCTAACAATAGATTTACTTCTGAATTAAAACCTGAAACTTAGGAATAATATTTCTCAGGGGTCAAGGGTGGTAACTAGAAAGTTGTAAAAAATAATTTGTAGAAAATGGTTTCTGATACTGGGGTGTTACTATAATGTCATCTAGAAAATCTATAAGGAATACACCAGTCTTAACAGATGACTGAATTACAGATTTATTGTTTATTTAAAAAGAATATGAACACATTTGTAGGTCAGGGATTATATTCAATTTCAAGAGCTGTGTATATACATTAGACAATGCATTTTTTGCCACATTCTAGATTTAGAGACTCGTTTAGGGTGGTTTTATTTCTTGAATTATAAGCTATAAGGTAATGAAATGGTCACTTTTTATAACAAAGTATATATTTCTTTCTCTTTACTTTGCATTATAGGTTCATAGGTTCATAGGTTCGTACTAGGCTATCTGCCCTAGGGCATTTATAAGCCTAGCCAGAGTGTGTGTGGCTTTCACCACCCCTTAGGATGAGAATACTACGCCCTTTTAGGGTTTAGTTTACTGTGCCTCTGTCTAGTAATGACACAGAGATGACCCCCGGGGTAAACCTACGATCTCCCATCCACTCGTCGAGATTTCTCTTGAATAGAGTCAGTGAGGGGCTCTGCCTAACATGGACTGGGATTTTGTTCCAGAATGTAGGGAGCCTCTGGGTTATGAATCTGTCCCTCCAGCACATCCTATTTATTTCTGTGTTGAGGTTTAAGTCTCTTGTTCTCGTGGCTCTGATGGATTTGGATTTTCTGAGATGGAGCATGTCCATTAATTCCAGATTGGACATGGCCTTGTACGTCAGGCACAGATCACCTCTGAGTAGGCGGTATGCGACTGAATAGAGCTGGAGTTTTTTCAGTCGGGCAGCATATGACATATGTTTAAGACCCTTTATCCTCTTGGTGAGGAACTTTTGGGGTCTTTCCAACTGCTGCAGGTGTCGGGTGAGATACATCCCAAATGGGGCATTGTACTCAATCATTGGCCTGATAAGAGAAGAGTACAGGGGCACCATGACCTCTCTTGATCTAGATGTGAAACTCTTCATGATAAGGTGGGCAATATAGAAGGTCTTCCTAACCACTTTGGCAATGTGAGTGTCAAATGAGAGGTTACTGTCAACCTGGGTCCCTAGGTCCCTGATTACCTCTTCCAGATTAATGGATTACCACCTATGTGGTAATTTGTGGGTACCTTGTTTTTCCCAAAGGGTATGACTATACATTTTTTGGCGTTCAGCTTAAGGCCATGGCTCTGGCACCAATTATCTGTTTCTATGAGGCCTCTCTGAAGGATGTTTGTGTCCGCTGGAGTATCAATTATGGCACCCAGTTTGCAGTCATCTGCGAACTTTGTCAGCCACAATCCTCCTATGTTTGCCTGTACCGGAAAATAAATGCCGAACAAGAGGGGTCCCAGGACTGAGCCCTGTGGGACACTGCTTGTGACTGGCTTAGAGTCTGACATAGCTCCAGCAACTCTGACCCTGTGGGTTCTGTCCTTGAGCCAGTTTGCAACCCATCTTGTGACATATGGGTTTACATTTAAGCTGGTGAGTTTGTCTATGATGCCCGAGTGGGGTATTGTGTCAAAGGCTTTTGCAAGGTCAAGGTAGGCTGTGTGAACTGCCTTACCCTCATCAATGGCCTTAGTGACTGTTTCAAAAAAGTCGACCAAGTTCAAAAGGCAGGATCTGCCCTTGACAAAGCCAAATTGGGTAGGATCCAATGTCTGTAGGTTCCCAATGTCTTTGTTTATGAGTTCCATAATGATCCTCTCCATAGCTTTGCAGACCAGGCTCATCAAGCTTATGGGGCGGTAATTTCCAGGGTCCGTAGAAGCACCGCCTTTGTGAAGTGGGACCACTGTTGCCGTACGCCACTCTTTGGGTACGTATCCTGTAGTAAGGCTAAGATTAAACAGCAGCCTTATGTGTGGGTTTAGTTCCTCTTGGAGTTCATGTAGCACACAGCCCGGGACACCATCCGGTCCCATTGATGCTGTGTTTTTAGCTTTAGAGAGGGCGGCTCTCACCTGGGCATCTGAGATGTTAGGGAGGCTACACTCTGCTGGGATAGTTATTTCTCCTTTTGGGGTGGGAGGGGGAGGAGAAATTTGCACCGAACCTGTCTGCCAGAATGTTGGCAATGTCAGTGGGTTCAGTGTATTTTGTGTCATTTTGGACTAACTCTGAGCATATCTGGGAGTTTCCACCCAGGTTTCTAACATAGCTAAAGAAGGCCTTGTGATTGTCTTTTGTGTCTTTTGCGATTTTTCTCTCAAAGTTGGCCTTGGATGATTTTATGAGTGATCGCGTTTTTGCTAGTACTGATCAGAGATGCCTTCCCTTTTAGGGATTTTGCTCTGTCATGTAGTAGCTTCCTCCTCCTGTTGTAAAGTTTGTTTATGGCTGGGGTCCACCAGACCGGCGCCTGCCTTTGGGGAATGGGTCTTGGTTTTATTTGGGATTGCATGATCCATGCATTCTTGAAGGTGCCCATAGAAGGCATTTGCAAAGGATTCAGCAGTGTGGGTTGTGGTTTCCACTGGCCCAGGGGCCTTGAAGGATACCACTTCAGTCTTAAGAAGTGTGAAGTTGGCTTTTGAGAAGTTCTTCACTGTGGTCTTTTGTGCAGGGGTGGGGCGGGATGTGGATTTCCAGTGAGATTAATTTATGGTCTGATCTTACCAAAGAGGGATATACTTCCGTGTGGAGCATTTTGTCCCCATGTTTGTGATGATCAGGTCTAGTATATTGTCTCCTCTTGTGGGAATGGTGACTAGTTGTTCCATTGCATTTGAGTTTATGAATTCTAGGAACCTTTGGGCTAGGGTGTTGGGGCTTGAGTAATGTTCCCAGTCTATGTTTGGGTAGTTGAAGTCTCCCAAAATGATGGTATTTGGAGAGACATTCATACTCTCCAGTGTCTTCAGGAAGGCTGTGTGGGTTCCTGAGTTTGAGAGGGTAGTCTGTAGCATGCTACAAACTGTAAGGCAGTTTTGCCTATGGTTAGTTGCACCTGGATAGTCTCCGATGCTTCGTGCATTGCCACTAACCTGGAGGTGTGGGTATCTTTGATGAAAATGGATACTCCCCCTCCTTTTGAGGTTCGGTCCAAGTTTTGGGGCCGGAAAGCATGATATGAGGTAAAACCTGATAGTGTTGGGGTGCTCTCAGGAGCCTTGAACCATGTTTCAGTCACTGCACAGACATCGATGTTCTCCATACTGAGGAGGGCTTCGAGGGCGTGCATCTTGAGGTTTAGACTTCTGGCATTGAGCAGCATTACCCTTAGTTTTTTTCCACTTGTGTTTTCTAGGGAGGTAGGTTTGCCATTTGAGCCTTGCCTAAAAAAGGCACTATGGGGGTGGCAAGAGCCTTGGCCAATATCCGGAAGCCCAGGGTGACAGGTGCAAGCCATCCCTTGAAGCAGCGTGGCTTGTCAAGCATGTCATCCCAAGCAGACAGACATTGGATCCCCTTAGAATGACATCAGTAATTAAGCCAATTGTTAAAACTGATCATTTTGTCTTTGTACTGTGGCATCATTCTTGGTGAGGGTAAGATGCTGCTCAGGGTCAGGGTCATACCGGCCTGGGCTACATAATCAGAGAGCTCCTCTATGTCTCTTTTCATGTAGTCCAGGGAGGTACGTCTCAGGTCGTTCACACCGGCATGTACAATGACTGAGTCATATTTGTACTTGCTGTGGAGTGACCTGAGTGCTTGTGTTATGTGGCAGATTCTAGCTCCCGACAGGCAGCTTACTGTGACCTTTTCCTTGTTCAGTCTGGTGAGCAGGACGCCAGTGTGTCTGACTATGGAGTCACCTATTACAAGTGTGTCTGGCATGTTGTTTGGCCTTAAGGGCTGTGACTGTTTAGCACACTGACTTTGTGAACTATGTGTTGCATGTGCTATGTCTTGAGGTGGTGGTTGCTTGGGTGTCTGTTTTGGAGGCCTCTGTTGTTTTGGTAGATTTTTAATCAGCCCGAGTATGTTTTTGTGTGTTTATGTGTTTGGTTTGCAGTTGTGATAGTTCTATGTGAGACTGGGTTTGTGGTGTGCGTGGTTACCTTCTCCTCCTGACTGGTCTTGCCAGTACTGAATTGAGAGAGCTCAGCCTCCAGTTTGGCTATATAGTTGCATCTCTCGCATATATTTGTATTTGTTGGGAGGAGGAGAGGGCTGTCTGTGTACATGAGGCAATTGTAACATTGCCTCAAGATTCCCAGATTCACCAGCTGAACAGGAGAGGACGCCAGCAACTGACCCTTCGACATGCTAGAAATAGTGAAAAAGATTGTTGTGTAACTGAGTCAGAAAGGACCTATAGGGAAATGGGTACTCAACAGAATTTAGGTGAATGAAGTACTTTCTTTTATTTAAGAGTGCTTTACCTGTGTAAAAAATGCTTTAGGAGCAAGTGCTGAGCTTTTCCGATAGAGTATAGGCTGTTTAGATTGCAAGTAGAACAGTTCTAAGGGAAAAATTGAAGAGCACACTTGGCGGAGCCAGAAAAAGTTTAACCTTATTTAACCAAGTTTAACCTTGTTTAACTGGCGCTGCACTATCGCACGACTGCGCAAAGCCGTGCAAATGCGGATTTTAAGCAGTGAACTACAAAAGAGCTAGGAATGGTCCCAAACAACCAATTACTACAGCTTCTTGTGCTGAGGTCACTACCCCCAAGGACAGGTAGGCTGCTCAAGGCTCCCCACTCTCACTGGTGAGCAAAGAAACTTCCTTCTATCCAAGTAAGGTAATGGACAACACAGGAACTACACCACAGCCCAGAAAACAGCAATGCCTGTATACTGGTCTAAACTAGTCGAGGAAGGCGGGAAAACAAGGATTATTTTTTTGTTTTTTTGTTTTTTTGGTAGAAACACACAGAAAATGCAGAGACAGTGATAAATTAGTTACACAGGCTAGCACATTTTAGTGGGCAGCCTCCACAGTTAAATTAAACAAACAAACAAGCAAACTTTCGATCAAATTCGACTAAATGTAACTTTAAGTGCAGATTTTAAAATAAATGCAGTAATCAGTAAAAAACAGTTCAGGCTAGTTCAAAGTAAGCAACAGAAGCTATTTCCAGTGAAAAAAAAGCAAAGATACTTAAATCCAGAAGGTAGTCGCTTTTTCGAGTTCCTTGCTGCTAGGACCACTCTGTAAACCCACGTGGAGCTTGTCTGAGCAGGATAGCCAGAAAAAAACGCCCAGAGGCGTATTTTAAGCAGTGAACTACAAAAGAGCTAGGAATGGTCCCAAACAACCAATTACTACAGCTTCTTGTGCTGAGGTCACTTCCCCCAAGGACAGGTAGGCTGCTCAAGGTGTCCCACTCCCACTTGTGAGCCAAGAAACTTCCTTCTATCCAAGTAAGGTAATGGACAACACAGGAACTACACCACAGCCCAGAATACAGCAATGCCTGTATACTGGTCTAAACTAGTCGAGGAAGGCGGGAAAACAAGGATTATTTTTTTGTTTTTTTGTTTTTTTGGTAGAAACACACAGAAAATGCAGAGACAGTGATAAATTAGTTACACAGGCTAGCACACTTTAGTGGGTAGCCTCCACAGTTAAATTAAACAAACAAACAAACAAGCAAACTTTCGATCAAATTCGACTAAATGTAACTTTAAGTGCAGATTTTAAAATAAATGCAGTAATCAGTAAAAAAACAGTTCAGGCTAGTTCAAAGTAAGCAACAGAAGCTATTTCCAGTGAAAAAAAAGCAAAGATACTTAAATCCAGAAGGTAGTCGCTTTTTCGAGTTCCTTGCTGCTAGGTCCACTCTGTAAACCCACGTGGAGCTTGTCTGAGCAGTACAGCTACATCAATAATGTTGCTTGCATTTATCAGATTGAATTAATATTGAGTGCATGGTTAGTCTCTACAAAAATGCATTGTTGGCTTAGTTGCTTTTATACTGTAGGGGCCTTTCTTGATGACCACTTGTGTTCTGTGCTTTACTGAGGTGTGGATTCTGGAGTGTTTTTTTTTTTTTTTAATAAAAAATAGCTTTGTGTTTTCTAGTCATTTAGGGACAAATGAACTTCTGCTGTAGACTATTACTTCATCTCTCATCATATATCTGGAAATCTGATATTTTATTTAAAATGGTTTTAGATTTTAATAGCTTCTGGGCCATTTTGCAGTAATAACAGGCAACTTATACTTCGTAGACTGAATAGGTATGGCTTTTCCAAGTGTTTCTCTGATGTCCACTGATAATATGTTCCTATTGTATGACACGTATGTAGCAGCTTTTGCATTTTATTGAGGGCTTTGTGTATATGTCAGATTAGGGAGGGGTCCAGACAGACTCTTAAAAAAAAACTGAGATTCTTCGACAGTGTAAAAGAATTACTGATGGCAGAATAACAAACATTTTTATCTTGTCATGAAGTTCTATAAAACCCAAACCTGTTAGCAAAATAATTACTATTACTAATTTTATTTAATTTGAGATGGTCGCAGTGGTACAGTGGTTAGCATTGCTGCCTCACAGCAAGAGGTTCTCCGGTTCGATCTTTGGCTGGGGTGCCTTTTGTGCAGTCTGCCTATCCTCCCTGTGGTTGCATGGGTTTGCTCCGGTTTCCTCCCAAATCCTAAAGACATGCTGTAGGTGGATTGGGCACTCTAAATTGGCTCTAGGCATGAGTGCGTGTGTGTGCCTTCTGTGGAAGGTTGGGCGCCGGGCTGGCAACTCGACACTGTAAAACTCCACTGCCAGTCATGAGCAGACAGGTGATCTGCTGTGGTGACCCCTAACCAGGAAAAGTCAGAAGAAGAAGACTAATTTTATTTCATTTTATTTTATTTTCATAACCCTGAATGTCATCATGGAGGTGGACATCCTGGCATGATCTTGTTTTCCCAGAAAGCTTATTTTACCATGAATGTACTGAATCAGATTTCATATTTTTGATGAATTTAAAGCAAAGGTGAGATGTTTGAAGCAAATATCTCTGAAATTACTTCAGTCATATAAGAGTAGCCATCTTTCTTCACTGCTGTGTGCCCTCAGAGTTGGCATATTTACATTTGGGGAGTGTGGAGAGCCTGCCTTGCATCACAGGTGCAGAGCTGCTTGCTCACCCTGCAAAAAGACTTCTTCCTATGTCCACTCAAAGTAATTTCTGCAAATTTATTTTGCTGATTTTGCCATTGGTGAAATCTGTGTCAGTGTATCAGCATGAACTCAATGCAGTGTGAAGGCATAGTTGATGAGATAAGTTTACCATAGTCTTTCCTGACATATCATAATTCCCCTTACTTAATAAAAGTACTAGGAACTGCTCATATGTTTGCTAAGTTTGAAAATCCTCACTAAAAGTGCCTGTTACTGGATTGCTTTGACTTTTACACGTTTGGTTGTTAATTTGTTGAACTGCCTGTAGAAAATGCTTCCAAGCAATGTAAAAAATATTTGAGCTATCAAAACCATTTAAACTATGGAATCTTGTGAGTTGCACATCCTGTCTTCATCATCCTTCCTTCCCTGAATCAGTCAAGACTATCATATTTCCTGGCATTCAAAGCTCAGCTCATTAGTGAAGTTGCTGTCAGTGCATAGCTCTCAAACTCTACACACAAGAAATCTGGACAAAGCCAAAAATAATGGGGGGCAAAGGTCCAAAAATACAGGCACATTTTAAATACTGCTCTTATAGCTTTAGAAAGTTGCTAGAATAAAATATTTTGTGTTAGAATGCAGTTTCTGAAGGATATGAAGTCTAAAACTCAAATGACTGCCATTATTTATTGACTTCAATCCTTAATGATTTGCCAGAAAACTACACTTTTTATGAGGGACAGTCTAAAATATGAGGCAAAAATCCAGACATTCTGTGGAAATCTGGACAGTTGAGAGGTGTTCAGTGGTTATCAGTGTCCTCACATCCAGACTGAAAATGATTCAGCAGGTTTTTGCCTCCAGTGAAGGAAAAGAATGTAGCTATAAATCATAGTACATAGTAAAACTTTATGAACAGAGTGGGCATGAAATAAAAAAGAGATACAAGTACCTTGCTATACATTTCTTTTTTTGCAAGAAACTTTCAAATGTGATAGGCAAAATAATATAACAGCAAGTTAGAAAAATTCTTAAGTAAAGTATAATGAGACTTCATTCAGCCCCAACATGATGTGCACTGCAGAATATGACAGAGAAATAAATGCCATAGAGGGGAAGAAACTACTGTGTCATTTTTTAATATGTGAAACTGTAGAGATCATTCTGTAGTGAGGAAAATACTTTATAGGTTCATAGGTAGGTACTAGGCTATCGACCCTGGGGCCTATACAAGCCCAGCCAAAAAGGTACCCTGGCTTTTGCCACCCAAGAAAATTATTTTCCTGTGTTACTGTCGAACAGAGCCACAGAGGTGATCCCTGGGGTGAATTTCCTATTTCCCATCCAATCATCCAGATTTTTCTTGAAGAGCACTAATGAGGAGCTTTGTTTGATATAGATAGGTAGTTTATTCCAGAGTATGGGAAGTCTCTGGGACAGGAATCTATCCCTCCGGCATGTTCTGTTTATTGTGGTGACAAGGTTTAGGTCCCTAGAGCATGTAGCTCGGAGGGATTGGGATTTCTTTAAGTGCAGCATGTCCAACAGCTCTGGGTTTCACATAGCTTTGTATGTTAGGCAGAGATCACTTCTGAGTAGGCGATATGTGACGGAGTAAAGCTGGAGTTTTTTGTGTAGGGCATCTGTTTGAGGCCAGTAATTCTCTTTGTGAGGTAAATACATCACAAAGAGAATTACTGGCCTCAAACAGATGCCTTTCCAGTTGCTGCAGATGTCTTGTGAGGTACATACCAAAAGGGGTGTTGTACTCTATAATGGGTCTAATGAGTGATGAGTAGAGGGGAACAATGACCTCTTTTTTTTCTGGATGAGAAACCTTTTGTGATGAGGTGTGCCACATAGAAGGATTTCCTGGCTACTGTGGCAATGTGATTATCAAAGGAGAAATTACTGTCCACCTGTGTCCCAAGGTCTCTTATCACACTTTCGGTGTTACGTATACTACCGCCTATGCTGTAGTTCATGGATACAGAGTTTTTACCAAAGGGAATGACAATGCACTTTTTGGCATTGAGCTTGAGGCCATGGCTTTGACACCAGGCATCTGTCTCAGTGAGGCCCTTTTGTAGGATGTCCACATCGTTAGGAGTTTCAATTATGGCTCCTAGTTTGCAGTCATCTGCGAACTTTGTTAGCCAAAGACCTTCTGTGTTAGCCTGTACTTCAGAGAAGTAGATACCAAACAGGAGAGGACCCAGGACTGAACCCTGTGGTACTCCACTTGTCACTGGTCTGAAGTTGGATTTGGAGTCTGCTACTTTCACAGTGTGGGTTTTGTCAGTGAGCCAGTTGGCAACCCATCTTGTGACAATGGGATTTATGCCTAGTTTAGTGAGTTTATCTACAATTCCAGAGTGGGGGATGGTGTTGAAAGCCTTGGCAAGATCTAGATAGGCTGTGTGAACCACCTTAACCTTGTCTATGGCTTTGGTGACTGCTTCAAAAAAGTCTATCAGGTTTAGGAGACATGATCTGCCTTTTACAAACCTGAACTGGGTGGGATCCAGAGTTTGGAGATTATCAATGTCTTTGTTTATAAGTTCCATGATGATACATTCCATGGCCTTGCAGACCAGGCTCATCAGGCTAATGGGGCGGTAGTTCCTGGGGTCCGTGGTGGCTCCCCCCTTGTGGAGTGGGATAACCATTGCTGTGCGCCATTCAGCAGGCACAAAGCCTGAGGTGAGGCTATGATTGAACATGGTCACAAACAAAAACTGGAATTATTTGGCTATCAAACCAAGAAAGAAAAAAGTTGCCGAATATTACTGGAGCCACGAATGTCGGAACCAATATTTTATTAAGCGCATACAAAAACCTCTAAAAAACACATGAACGCTTTATATCAGAATTGCGTTTTCGTCTAAGCAAACCAACTTCACCAGATACTCTCCTTAAAATAAACAATCCTTTTATAAGTTATTCAAAAACATCTAATCCAATCAAAAACCAGTTAATTAATTAAAGTGCTCACAAATTACCACATAGGTGGTAATCCATTAAGTACAGAAGAAGTCATTATGGACCTGGGGACCCAAGTTGATAGCAATCTCTCATTTGACAACCACGTGGCCAAAGTGATTAGAAAAACATTTTATATAGCCCACCTAATCATGAAGGGATTCACATCTAGATTAGGGGAGGTCATTGTGCCTCTTTACTCATCCCTCATCAGGCCCATAATCGAGTACAATTCCCCTTTTGGGATGTACCTTACCAAACACCTGCAGCAACTGGAAAGACCCCAAAAGTACCTCACCAAGAGGATCAAAGGGCTCAAACAGATGCCATATGCTACCCGGTTAAAGAAACTCCAGCTCTACTCAGTGGCATACCGCCTGCTCAGAGGTGACCTGTGCCTGACGTATAAGGCCATGTCCAACCCGGAATTAAGGGACATGCTGCACCTCAAAAAATCCAAATCCCATCGAGCTACACGATCGAGAGACTTGAACCTCAGCACTGAAATAAATAGGACATGCTGGAGGGACAGATTCATAACCCAGAGGCTCCCTTCACTATGGAATAAAATCCCAGTCCAGGTTAGGCAGAGTCCCTCATTGACTCTCTTCAAGAGGAATCTTGATGAGTGGATGGGAGATCATAGATTTACCCTGGGTATCACTTCTGTGTCACTGTTAGACAGAGGCACAGTATACTAACCTCGAAAAAGGGCATAGCAAAATTAATTTAAAATGGGTGGCGAAAGCCAAACATACTCTGGCTAGGCTTATAAATGCCCTAGGGCAGATAGCCTAGTATGAACCTATGAACCTATGAACCTATTATTCTGTTTCTATTTACATTCAGCAATGCGTACTTTGAAAATTTTGTGCTCTTTCCATTCAATAAATAACATCAATACCAACAATTAAGAACATTTTAAAACATTTGGTTTAAAATATGTGATAAATATATAAAACATATAAATTAATTTATACAAAAATCCATTTTTAATGTTTAAAAATTACTTTAGAAAAAGAAACCATTTGTATTGTATGCCCTGCCATCTGCTGGTGAAAATAAAAATTACATCTATTTATCTTACAAAATCCCTGCTTTCAGTTTTAAAAGGGGCACAATACAAATAAATTCATTTAAGCCTGGGCAATTTGTTGAATCAAGGGATATCTACCACCATAGTTCCCTGGCCTCTAATTTTTCTTCCCATAATCCACTCCTTAGGTCCTTTTATCCCTTGATTCAACAAATTTCCCAGGCTTAAATGAATTTATTTGTATTGTGCCCCTTTTAAAACTGAAAGCAGGGATATTGTAAGATAAATAGATGTAATTTTTATTTTCACCAGCAGATGGCAGGGCATACAATACAAATGGTTTCTTTTTCTAAAGTAATTTTTAAACATTAAAAATGGATTTTTGCATAAATTAATTTATATGTTTTATATATTTATCACATATTTTAAACCAAATGTTTTAAAATGTTCTTAATTGTTGGTATTGATGTTATTTATTGAATGGAAAGAGCACAAAATTTTCAAAGTACGCATTGCTGAATGTAAATAGAAACAGAATAATGACTTTTTAATTAATTAACTGTTTTTTGATTGGATTAGATGTTTTTGAATAACTTATAAAAGGATTGTTTATTTTGAGGAGAGTATCTGATGAAGTTGGTTTGCTTAGACAAAAACGCAATTCTGATATAAAGCGTTCATGTGTTTTTAGCGGTTTTTGTATGCGCTTAATAAAATATTGGTTCCGACATTCATGGCTCCAGTAATATTTGGCAACTTTCTTTCTATGACTGAACATGGTACTTAGGTGGGGTGCCAGTTCGTTCTGTAGTTTGTGTAGAACGCAGCCTGGGATGTTGTCTGGTCCCATGGATGCTGTGTTCTTGGCTTTGGAGAGTCTGGTTTTTACCTGTGCAGCCGTGATTACAGAAACTTTGCATTCTTCCGGTACAGAGATGGGCTCTTTAGGGGGTGAGAGGGGGGTAAAGTTAGCACTGAACCTATTTATTTTTTTTATTTAACATTTGTTGACCGGGAAATTCCGATTAGGTTCCACAGATCCTGTTTTCAGTGGAGGCCCGGGGAGAAATGCTCCAGAAACATGTCTTTAGAATGTGGGAGGAAACCGGAGTACCCGGAGGAAACCCACGTGAACTCAGGGAGAACATGCAAACTCCACACAGAAGGCACCCCAGCCGAGAATCGAACCGGAGAACTTCGTGCTGTGAGGCGACAGCATTAACCGCTGCACCACTGTGCCACCCTATGTTGGCAATATCAGTTGGGTCTGTATATTTAGTGCCATTGCGCTGTAACTCAGAGCAGATCTGAGTGTTGCCATTGAGATTCTTGACATAGCTATAGAATGCTTTGTGGTTGTCTTTAGAATCAGTGGCGATTTTGTTTTCGTAACTAGCTTTGGAGGATTTTATCAGGGATTGCAGCTTCTTACTGAGGCTGACCAGGGAGCTCCTCCACTTGTGGGATTTTACTCTCTTTTGCAAGAGTTTCTTCCTTCTGTTATACAATTTGTTTATGTCAGGAGACCACCAGATTGGCTTCCTTTTTTTGGAGGATAGCATCTTGGTTCTGTTTGGGATAGCACGATCCATGCACTCATGTAAGTGCTTATAAAGTGCAATTGTGTAAGATTCAGTAGTCGTAACTGTATTACTGTATTTTCCATCTGCATGGGTGTCATGAAGTTCACCACTTCTGTCTTAAGAAACATGAAGTTGGCTTTGGAGAATTTTTTTACCATGGTTTCCTTAATGGGGTGTGGAGGCAGGATATGGATATCTAGGGTAATTAGCTTATGGTCAGATCGGACCAATGAGGCGTTGACTTCAGGTGTGGAACACCGGTCACTCATATTGGTAATGACTAGATCTAGGATATTGTTGCCCCTGGTGGGGGTGTGGATAAGTTGATCCAGGGCATTGGAGTTTATGAATTCCAGAAAGCGTTGAGCAAAGGAGTTGGTACATGAGTAGTTTTCACAGTTAATGGTGGGGTAGTTGAAATCGCCCATTATTAGGGTGTTTGGTTGAACCCTAATATTTTCCAGTACATCAAGAAAAGAGGAGTGGGAATCCTGGGGCACGGTGGGTGATCTGTAGCAAGCTACAATTTGGATTGCAGTTTTGCCCAGAGTTAGTTGCACTTGGATAACCTCGGCTGCATTATGCTGAGCAACTAGCCTGGAGGTGTGGATATCTTTATTGAATATGGACACACCTCCACCTTTGGTGTTCCGGTCCAGGTTACATGGCCGAAAAGTGTGGTATGAGTTATAGCCTGGTAGTGCAGGGATGCTCTCTGGAGCCTTGAACCAGGTCTCAGTCACTGCACAGACCTGGAGAAATTAAATGCATTTAGAGCATAGTTGTACTTTAAGGGTTGTGCTGTTAGGTCTAGTTTTTGATCAATTTGTGGGTACTATAGTGACATTTAGGAGGTGCTGAATAGCATGGCTTGAATCTTTTTTAAATATAGATTCATGACCAAATGACTTATAGAAATTGACAACATGTTAGAATTATAGTTAAAGCCCTAACTGATATGGTTAGGTAAATTTTCAGATAACTGGATTACAAGATTGCCTGCAGGTAATAAAGTATCAGTGTTAGGTGTACACAAGATAAGATTCTGTTGAAAAATAATTAGCCAGATTCCAAAAGAAAGCTGTGGACAGAGCAGGGTGCTGAAGAAAGATATTAGTGTATCAGTGGCAGACATGATTCCATAATGGACATAAAGACAATACCTAGTAATAATTTATCCAGAGTAGGATAATTGTGGATTCTGTGCATAGCTGCCAGATTCCAAAATATAACAGGTGTGCCTATAGAAAATGTGACAGCCTAGTGCACCAAATATTTTATGAAAGCACTTGGTGGAGGTCATATGTGCTTACTATTTTCCC
Source organism: Protopterus annectens (assembly GCF_019279795.1). NCBI lineage: Eukaryota > Metazoa > Chordata > Ceratodontiformes > Protopteridae > Protopterus > Protopterus annectens. The sequence continues at coordinate 169,349,949 of NC_056736.1, forward strand.
CCCAAAAAATGATATGAATTTCTCAACAGTCCTCCAGATTCCACAGAACATTTCTAAAAAAAACAATGCAAGCTACAGTCCACGCATTACAGCAGGTTGGGGTACTTCAAGCCATATTAGAGGACAGTATGCAAATGCATCCCAGAAGGCAGTCAGCAAGGCACTGAGCCAGGCTATAGTTAAGCCAGCTATCTGAGCAAGAAATAATAGATAGATACAGGTTAGGCAGAGAGCTGGTTCAGACTGTGTGCAGGATGTGTGCACCCTACATGTCTTCACACAGACTGTGGGGTAACCCAGTTCCAGTGGAAACAAAAGTGTGTCCAAGTCTAGGTGTACTGACCACTGGGACATTACAGTGGTATATGGATGATGCTGAAGGAGTATCCTAGACAGCCTACAGGCACATTTTAGGACAGTTCCTGGCAGTAATGTCCGGGAAAGTTGAAGGATTCATCCACATAACAGAAATAGCCATAAAGTGCAGGACTGCCATGGAACAGTTTTATGCCATTGCCAACTTCCCCTGTGTGCTCGGTGTAATTGACTTTACCCACATACTGTACAAAACACCAATAGTACCTGATGATGAAAGTTACATCAATATAGATGGTCTTATTATCAATATCATGGAATAATCCCCTGGTAGTGTACATGATTCAGCAATATGTAGGGAAAGAGGTTTGAAGACTGCTTTCCAAACTGGTAAAATTTCTGAGTGGGCTTTAACTCGGTAAGTACAGGGTCACAGCTATGATGCAGTAAGAAGCCAGACCTGTCAACAGTAAGCATGAGGACTAAATATGTGTCTTTTTCTTCCTACAAAGAGGTGACAGGGGTTATCTATGGGAATCTTAGCTTATGACACCATCAAGAGCCCCAGCAATGCTTGCCAAGGATGCATAAAACAGAGTGCACATTGCAACACGGAACATGATTGAGTATGAATTTGGCATGCTGAAATGAAGATTCAGATATCCGGACACATCCAGGGGTGCACTCCAATGCACACCAGAAAAGGCATTACAGATGGTCACCATGTGTGCCACCCTGCACAACAAGCTAACATCAAAATTCAGTGTGACCTGCCAGCCTTAGGTGTAGGTATTCTAACCCCAAAACCCCAGTTGTCTCACATAGTGCTATCAGAGCTGTTACAGGATGATCAGGAGGACACAGAGGTGAAAAGAAATCGGCATGGACAACAAAGACTGAAGTTGTATACTGTAGCTCAGGTAATATGGCAGCATTTGGCTAACAACTTTGGGTCATGACTTCTCACATGTACAGATGTATACACACAAAGCAGTGATGTCCACACAGTATTGCCCCATTAAAGCAGAAGCACATAACCCAACTACTGGAAAAGACCATTAGTTGTACAGATTATACATTATACATACAGTAACCACAATATCAACTGCAAAACCTCAAAAACCTATTTGTTCTATAGAAATGAACTCATCTGGATGGCTATGGAATGACATTCACCACAGGACCACTGTAGACAACATACAATGCCAAAGCCAACCATACTGGTATATGCATGGCATGCCTAAGGTGCGTACAACAGGTGTTGTTGGCCAGGTACGATGTCATCATACATATAATTAGTGTGTTTAGGTAGCTGTATAACTGCCATTATCTCAATACATGCAGGATTAGGCATTGGAGAAGGACTGTACCATAATCAACAGAACCTAACTGTAGGACTTGTACAATAATAGTGAAATGTGTTACACGTGTCATAAGAATGTGTAACACCATAATACACCACCCTATGCGGCAGACAGTAGCTGCAATACTATCAAATGGCAAGGACTGACAACAATACCACATACCTAATCTGGACAGTCACCCATAAGGCAACACTATAATACACTGGTGGGTGCAACAACATGAGTCAGACAGATGCATAAATACATGCAATTAGGAAAAGCATAAATGCCAGGCATTACATATCAGCCATGAAACATGCACTATTGTACTGGATACTGCAACGCAGGTATAGATGTTTGTGTGTGTGTGTGTGTGTGTGTGTGTGTGTGTGTGTGTGTGTTTGTGTGTGAAGGTACATATGGAAGGCACACATGGAAAGTACACTTCAGCAAGATGATATAAAAGCTAAATATGGAAACAGAGGTGCACGTTTTGCTGAGGGGGGAGGCATTCGCAGTACCACAAGTACTGCATGTACAAAGAAGTATACCTGTGTGTGTGTGCAGTAATGGCAGAGGGCAGTGGAATGTTTAATGTATAAATTAATGCCATAAGAATAAGGTAATATACTGATGACCGGGAGAAATGCTCACTGTATGTCAACCAGCAAGAGCTGCTAAAGATGTTTGTCAAATAGAGCATTGCAGTTGTCAATATATTACGTAAAATATCACAATGACAAATATGTACAGCATAACACAATATGAAGGCAGTCACTAATATCAGATAAATGAGCAGAAAAAGCCTGAGGTATCAGACAATTGAGAAATCACTAACATGTAGGGTAAGCAGTGGTCAGCACAGTGGTCATCATTGCCGCAGGGTTAGAATGACACAACAAGACATACATTTGATAAACTGCCAGTGTTATACAAACACAGCTGTGGGTGTCCATGCTGATGGCTCACACCGTGCTCATGGCTGCCCCTGCCACATCTGGAAACACTATGCCAATGGTGCTATACTGAGGAGCTGGATGTGGTGACAGTTAGAGATTTGGGCACAGTGTGGGTATGAATAGTAGTGTGATAGGTCTGTCTGAATGCTCCTGCTGGGATGTGAGTAGGTCTTCTAACAGCAGATATGTATGCACGTTGCAGCACAGGGCCATATGTGGGTCTACTGAGAGGGGATCTGCCTCTTTCCACTGGACATAATCTGCTCTCAAGGGTCACTGCATGTAACACCAGGTTTGTACTACATCACTGCTCTTGCACCACCTGATAAGACTATCAACAGACCTTGGGCATGGTGTTACCAAGCTATCATGCTGTGCATCCAATGCTGCCATGACCTCTCCATGTCTGTACTCCTGACCTTCATATAACACATGAAGCTGGTGGGCTACAAAATCGGTAGCATGAGCAAGTGTGCACAGGTCATTTCCATGATCTTGCTGTGAATGTTCATGTGCCTGTAACAGTAAGCATACACTTTTTGACATGCATCCACACACATCAGCTACATTCCTATATACAGTCCAACTGACAGTATCAGTCCATTGTAGAAGAAAGTCACCATCTCTACCAGGCTGAACTTTGGACAGCAGGTTCCAGTTATCTTCACGAACAATATCTGATGCCTTTACATAATAATTCTGGCAGGTCATACTATCTGATTGGAGGCTATACTGTCCCTTTTTGGGCTGAACAGTGTTCTTCCCAATGCAGTGTCTCATGTGTCATTGGCCAGTCAGACAGAGGCACATCACATCACATCTCAGGATCAGTGGACAGGCTCATGGAGAAGGCAGGTAGTGGACATGCTGCCAATACAGACAGATGATACATGCCATGGGTTGGGAGGGTGGACTAATGGTAAGGTGTTTGCTTTACAAACACAAGGTGCAGGGTTTGAGTCTCACAAGGGATAATTGGCTAGGCTTAAAATGGCTCGCAAGGGCAGTTAGCCTAGTACTAATCTATGAATCTATATATATTTACAGAGGACAAATGAGGCAAGATATGACTGAACTAATTTGACAACTCTTTAACAACACTAATTATAGTGATATGGACTTGCCACGTTGGCATGGCTGTGAATGGTGCAATGCCCCTGGAGAGCAGTGAAAACCCATATTAGTGAAAAATCAAACAAACGTGAAGGTGAATGGAAAACCACACAAACATAATGGTATATCCACATGTCCTTCTCCATGTCTCCATGTCTGGTGGTGAGATTTGAAATGCCACTGTGCTGTAAAAGGAGACAGATACACAACAGCTCAATAGGAAGCACATACATGTTATCATGTAGCACTGAAACTGATGCATGAAACACAGAAAAGAAAAGATACATATGATGGATAGCTGGTATTGTTGTCAGAAAGGTAAGTGTCCTATGCATGTGAACAAAGCAACATTGCACATAAAGGTCACAGTGACACATAAGGATATTGCAGTATAGCAGCTATATAGGCTGGCTTAACATGTCTGTCATCCTTGCATGAGGCTTTCAGCCATCTACATTGTGCTAAACCTGTAAGTTGAGTTCTTCTCACTCTGAACATCAAGCAGTGGCAGGTAACGGATGCACATCAACCTGAGTACAGAGATGTGTACATGATGTGTAACAATATTGATCAATGTTGATGGCCCTATGCAATTGAATAGAACATCTGTACAAATGGTGATTACAGTGTCACCTATCAATGTTCATTTAATTAACATGCAAGCAGTCTTACCAGGTCTTCCCTAAGTCATGATGTTCCTTAGTATATGGCATTGTTGTGCTGCTGTGGCATGTATAAAAACATATAAGATATGGTTGAATGAATGTAAGTCAGTGAATGACAACTGGATTATGCTGTTGTGTTTGTGAATGGTGGACATACCTGTACATCCTAGAACACTAGCCTCAATTCCTCCCTCAGGAATGCAATGATCCTGGAATGTGGTATGGTGGATAGCTAGGAATATTGTCATCTCATCCAAGGGAGGTAAAGTTAGCCCACCATCAGTGGCATTTCTCTCTCTCTCATAGCAGTGGCATCTATTGGCTGCATGGAGGATCATGTCAGAGCAATGCTGACAACAGGCCTACCTTGACTGGTTAGGGCCACAAACAGCATTCACCATGTTTGTTATGACCCTACACAATTGATTCCTCCAGAATGTATCATCCGTCCATTCTAGCAAATTTCTGACGTTGCAGTAGGACCTTCAAAATTATTTTCCCTGTGGGAAAAGTTATCATGTCTATTTCTCACAGATGTCTATAAAAATGTGAGTTGCACGTATCAGGAGGTAAACATATGGTGCACCTATTGACAGAGCAACATTTATATCTTATGTTCATGTAAAGCACCTCGTATACATTGCAATGCTATGCAAAAGAAGAGATGCCATGTGTATTGCTATCATGTACAGATATGCACACTAAACATACATGACATGTACAGATTGCTGGGAATATGTCATGAAATGTAAAACCTATATGTGCAAAGCAAATACCCCTTTCCACATTTTAGGATATGTCATATATGAAAGGTGGACTTGGTCTCCAGGTCTGTGGGAATGTTGACAATCATGAGCCAATCACATAACTATTGGACCACCACTTCATCAGAAACAAATTTGGTATATTCACAGCTATACGCATATGTAGAGCAAGCTATCCCTAACATGTCAGCATGAACTATTGGAGATATCAAACAGATGTCAATGTAGTCATTAACAAAGATTAGCACAGCTGAGTCATGGACCCAGATGTGACTAACATATTTAGCTCTGTGTGTCAAGCAGCACCTCAGAACAAAAAAAAAAAGCACATGAACAGGAACATCTTAGCTATACCCACAGTTCACCAGGGCTGACAATTTGTATGCATGCAACTGCATATGGAGAAAATCTTCCTGGAAATGATGGACAGATATCACTATGCATGTATATGGTGGAAAGCCACCCCTACCCTTCATGTAACTGACATATTGATGTTAAGATATCTTCACATTGCAGACTCATTGAAATATGATTTATAAGGTACACATAGGACATTATAACCATCACAGAATAATATGAAGCACAGTAGCTCACAATAGCAACTCGAGCAGCTGACCCCCATGACAGCTTACCTTATGGTTAGTTTCAGTCAGTCAGTTGTGGTACCTCAGTGAAAACAGCTATTAAGTACTATTTGTGCCATACATAATTAATGAACTTCATTAACATACAATATTTTGGAATTGCATCTGCAAACATCTGTATAAGTTCTCAAATCCCAGTGCATTAACCAATATGTATGGTGTAAGTGTACAGTTCTCAGTAGTTGTCATTGAATGTGTACATCTGGAACATGTATCCAATGCCCACCAATAGAATACTACCACCCTACGTATGCCACTTTTAAAATGTAATATTGATAACTTTTCATATTGTACCTTTGCTATCAATGAACCGAGAGGTACCTCAGTAAGCATTTTGTACGAGGCATCTTCTTCAACCAGTTTCTTCAATTTGAACATGATGTCAACTGAGAGGAGGCTGTACTGCCTCTGAGTGCCCCACTGGACCAACAAGGAGACCATCCAGATGTTGGCAGTCTATGTGGGACATGAGCAGAGGATCCGGGCATGCCCCAAGAGCTTTGCTCAGATTAATATAAGGAACCAGATTGTGAGAGAGCACCAAATATGAACTGGTATCTGGATTGGCATTGAGGTCCATCACCAATATGATGACCTTCATTGTAGGGACCAGCAGCGACTGCCTGAGAGGATCACTAAGGTTCGACAACAATGTTTGGATGCCTACACTACGTGCCATATTCCACAGCCTAACATGCATTGTATACCATTATCATTTACTGAACAGATATTTTGCTCTACTGATTTTCATTCCTAAGCAGTCAATGTATAGATGTGTTACTATTAAAACGTTAGTTGTAATGAAAAATACAGTGGAATAATAGACCATTAATGGCCATCAGACTGTGCATCCCAAAGTTATCCACAAATAAGCAAGGCCAAAAAGCAGGAGTGCAGAAATGTATGTATCAGCATTTCTCATACTTAACTGTATGTGTTTGAGACAGCTCATTAAAGTGGTATTTAATGAGTCTCTAATACATCCCAAAAAACACCTGTTTTTAGCATTAACTCAACTGGCTGAGTAATGCAGTAGTGTATAGTGAAGTTGAATGCTTCTGGGTTCAAAACCCACCAAATCATTGTTAATCAGACTGGGTATGTATTCAATTCCTTTTATTAACTTCACATGCTATGACTATGCTGTATGGTTGGGTGCTGCGTTACTAAAAGGTGTACATGGATTTCATATTGGGGTACATTAATGTATACAGTGCATCGGGTGCTACCCATTTCTTCACTATTTACAACACTTCCAGTTAGTTTCATACAATCAGATTTATTAACAGGGATCTTGTAATTGCCTTGCAGTACTTGTGGTAAAACAAAATATGTAAGCTCAGTCTTAAATGGTCAGTAATAATTATTCACATACATTATTACCTTCAAGATGAATTAGAAATATTTGAACATTACAGGTGAACATGAACTAAAATGAATGAGTTATGGAATTACTCTTGTTTTACAGCAAATGTGTACATGCAATTCCTAGACAGTGGTAAAGCTTAAGGGTTAGAACTTAAGGTACTGTCAGTAACTGCAGTTCTTTTTCCTGTGTGTGTTTGTGGGTTCTGTTTATGCAGCTTTCATTTTATTTCTGTAATACCCAGCTTGGATTTGTGGGTTTTATTTCAGCAGCAGTCCTTTTATTTCTGCAATGCCCAGCTTGGCTTCCGCTAGACATTTAAGCATGTTTTATTGAGCAGAACTTCTGTAAAGTCATTCCTGTATTACAATATATGATCCATTTAGGCCGCTGACAACTACACATTTCTTCACTATCTACAATGTTCAATAAAAACTGGTCACATTCATTACCTTCTGGCTGAGTTAGAAATAAGTGAACACTGTAGCTATGGAATTACACTTCTTTTACAGTAAATGTGCATATGTAATCCCTAGACTGTGGTATAACTGAAGGGTTAGCACCATACCTCTCAACTGTCCAGATTTTTACCTCATATTTTTGGATTATTTCTCATAAAATTGTATTTTTCTTGCAAATCATTGAGGACTGAAGTAAGAAAATAATGGCAGGGATTTGAGTTTCCGACTTTATATCCTTGAGAAACTCCACGCTAATGCAAAACCTGTTATTCTATCTGCTTTCTAAGTTTGTAAGAGCAATATTTAAAATGTGTCCCTATTTTTGATCCTTTGCCCCCATATGTCTTTGTCCAGATTTCTTGGTCTAAGAGGTGGAGAAGTATGGTTAGCACTTTGTGGGTTCTATTCATACAGCAGTCCTTTTATTTCTCTAATACCCAGCCTGGCTTCTGTTAGACATTAAGCATATTTTGTTAAACAGAACTGTAAGATAATCTCTCTGTCTTGTAATACATGATCCTTTTATACCAGGAATGTCCGATAATAATGATTATGTAATGTTTACCTTTAGTCATTAATGACATATAAGTACATATATACACAGACATCATTCTCTGTCTTATCTGTCTATATATCTTTGATGAGTATCAGGCAGGTATTAGTGATGTTGGCAGAGTTTTAACACTGTGTATTGCTTGAGTTCCACTCTTTTTGTACCTAAGTTTAGGTGCACATGTATGGCTGTTAGAACACTAATCATATTTGCATATGTTTTTGCACATTACTGTACCACCAAGCACTTTTATGTGTGCTGGGTTAGTGGATCTTTTTCATAGATGGCATGATGAGCATAAGTTGTTTCAGGATGTCAGCTACATATATCAGTGTAATCTGTTTCAGTTGAATGATACATATATGATCTGACAACAATATTACGCACTTCTGTTAAGTACATAGAGCATAACATGATTATCCTGCATCTTGCTGTATCTTGAAAGGGCAATGTGTAAAGATGTAATCCATGCATTCCACTCCTATGGTAATGCAACAAATCTGTGATGTCCTCTGTCATCCATGGTGCAGTATTAAACTAATTTCAGTAAACATTCCAGCAATATGCTTGAAATTGTATATGTGGTGATCTGGATAAAAATACATGCCAGACTTGGAATATCTCAACATGTGTTAAGTTGCATGCATTACTGTTGTATCATTTCATGTTACTGTCTTATTAACACCTCAAAATATATGGGAGGTGTTGAAAATTGTAGTGTGAGTCTTGCTCTGTATGGCAGAGTTGCCTTTCTTCTGTGTTGCTGACATGCTACACAGAGTGGCTTTGCATATAAGTAATGATGTTTATTGTAGATATGTAGTACTCCTGTGTGTGCATGTTGTTCAGACATGAAGTACTATTATTCACAATCACACAGATGTTAACCTGCTCTTCCCACATGATTTCTTTAAACTAATGTCATTGTGCAAGTTGATTTACCATTTTGAGGGGCAGGCTCAGTCATTGCTCTGATTCACCCAAGATTATTGCCATATTTGTGTTGTAAAAATGACTGTGCTTGCACACACCATTATGACAGGCATATGATGTGATATGTACAGCTTGACAACCTTTCTTCAGAATGTGATAATCATCCTTATGGGCAGTAATGTTAGTTTTATAATTTCATGACAAAAAGAACGGATGGGAATCATTCATGTTGTTCATTACACGTCATATAATTGGATGTATATTGGTGTGTGTGTGTGTGTGTGTGTGTGTGTGTGTGTGTGTGTGTGTGTGTGTGTGTGTCTACATGTCATATGATTATAGTCATTTGATGGTGTAGCTATCATTGTTCAGTGATGTTTGCATTCTTTGCTAGATATCATAATTGCATATTTTTACACACTAGTGATACCTCTGACTATAGTATTCTTTGGCATATGAATTACTCACAGAGATATGCGGGTACTGTTTTGTGTGTGTGTGTGTGTGTGTGTGTGTGTGTGTGTGTGTGTGTGTGTGTGTGTGTGTGTGTGTGTGTGTGCGTGCATGTGCTCCTTTGCAGGTCATTTTAAATGGTGTCCTGTAATCTTCACTATGTTTTTTAGCTCTTTTGTGTTACAGTCCCACTTGACATATTATTACTGGCAGACTTTTTTTTACACATCTTTAATATTAGAAGACACTACACTGTTACACAGGGTACATAATGTGTGTTCCTCCCCAGTGGGATATGATGTCATCTGACACATTTATTCAATTGTATGACTGCATTACATATGTTATCAGTGTGTGTATTGCAAATGTGCTGTCAATAGCAATCTATCTGACATAGTAGACAAATATGTAATATGTTAGGGATGGATATATTGCACATTATGAAAATAACAATACAGATGGATTAATTCTCACCATAGTGACACACCCTATGAATATGTTATATTGTTATACACATTGCTGTTATCTTTTACTGTTATTGCTTTTATTACTATATTAATGATTTATTCTTATTGTCATTTTAAAAAGTCTGGAACCCATGCCAGTCCACCCATCCACTGTGGCTTGATCTCTTACAGCAGACTCTGATTCTTAGGACCAGGGATGATAGCAGGATATTAATGATGAGGGACTGGGACCAGCCAGTACCATCATTCAAGCAGACTGGAATCAATGATGACCTGAAGGACCAGATACATGATGCAGTCACAGACGTTTACAGGACACAGATTCAGGGTTTGATAGGAATGTTCTTCCAGGACATGGCACAGACCATGAGTGACTCCTTCCAGGAGACATTTAGAGAGATCATTCATGACATTTAACTCCATCACAGGGGGTGGGGGCACTCTGAACCATAATTATTTTCTATATACTCCAGTCATGTCATGCTTATACCATGGAGTATTTCAAGTTGGTTATCTTTCATTACTATGTGCAAGTTTGTGCACACATTCCATACAGGAGTCATGCTTGTAATGTATACCTTGTGATGCACACTTCACAATCCAGATCATATGGGGATATATTGATTAGCTGCACCACAATACATGTGCAAATATGTTGCTGTCATTATCTCCACTGTGTCATATGAGCTTCTATGAAGTTCCTCCTCTGAGCCAATGGGGTTCCTATCATTTCATTGAAAGTTAATTCCAGATATGCCTATTCATCGAACCCCAATTGTTGAACACAGTTTCTTCAAAAATTTACATCACTGAAACTTTTTCCTAGGGAAGGGAGTTAGTTGGCCTTCATTACAAATGTGCCATTTTCACCAATGTAATGCGATTTTGGAGTTGGTATATTTAATTGGTGGTGTGTGGGGGATACAGCCTCCATATTGGGGGTTGTGGGGGTGAAGCCCTCCACCTTGAGTTTAAAATAATGTGTTTGTTATGGTTGCTTTGGTGGCAAAGTAGTTTCATTCCCTAGAAAAAAGTTTTGATGATGTAAATGTTCAATGAAAGTGTTCGATGATTAGGGTTTGATGAATAGACGTTCATGGAATTAAGCATTCAATTAAGTGATACAGACCTGTGCCAGTGAGATATTGGTGGCAGTGGTGGGATTGAGGCTCCTTGATCACTGGCTCAGAGGAGGGACATCACAGCTTCATTTGCTGTCATTTATGTACCTTTAAGTATGGGTATTTTGTGATTGGTCATGTTCTAATTGAAGTCATTATTTAATGTTGGTCATGTTCTAATTGAAGTCATTATTTAATGTTGGTTTAATTGAGTGCATCATCATGTCTGAAGAAGCAGTTTTAACTGTGAAAAATGCTTATGTGTTGTTTTATAATAAACTGAATGTATACTGGATCCTTTGGTCGAATCTGAGTTCATGTGTTCTTTTGGAATTAAAAAAAAACTTTAATGGCAGGTTATAGATCTGAATGAAAATTTTGCTTAAAAACAGAATAACACAGAGGTCTAAAGCAGCTGTCTGTTTTGCAGTTTATCATCATTTATTTTTTTTATTCTATTTCCTTTATTTTATCAACTAATTACATTATTGCTTCTTTATTTATTACTTTATTTGGAGCCTTTCTCCTCAGACCTTCACTGAAATTGGGCAGTTACTCAGTCACATTTTCTGAGTAATGAAATGTCAATAAATAAATAAATAAATGTTTGTGAAGATATATTGCAGAAAGTGAAAGCATTCTGCAGGCAACTCCACCACTTGCCAGTGTGAAATGGGTTAAGTAAGAATGAGTTAAGTGGGTTAATTACGTAATACACCATGTCAAGGAGTGAGTAATTCATACTTTGCTCATGGTGATAGGAGCTTTTCATTTACACGTTACAGCCGAATAACTGTACAAAATGATGCTGAGAGATGAACAAAAGATGCGGACACAATCCTTTAGTGGTCTCTTTCAGTTTATTAGTTTGAACTTCATCAGAAAATTAAAAACCTCTCACTCATGCCACAATATGACAAAATCAGTCTCACCACTTGACATCAATCTTCCAATCGGAATAGGTTGCGTTAAAGCAATGACATATAAAAATGCTGTTCACTAACTGTTAAAATACAAACGGCATAAAAATACATAATATTTTGCAATGAAAATGCTTTACCGAAAAATGTTTTACCAAAACATGTACTAAAGTGCTAAAAGCATTTAATATTGATACTTTCATTTAAACCTGGTAACCTATCTATTACCAGGTTAATTTGCCATAAGGATTATTTGCATTCCAGTAAAATCTTATAGTTACCAATGAAGTCCTTATTTACTACACTATCTAAAACAGAAACAGTAAATTTCTTAAAATCTGAACAAATGCTGGCATGCTTAGCCAGGGCATTAGTAAAATCCTTCTTTTTTATGGCCAAAGTGTGTTCATATATTCTCCTTTTTAAACTTCCAATAGTCTTTCCTATATAGAAGGAAAAACAGGAATCACAGATAGCCACATATAATACACACTCACTATTACAGGAAAAATAATCCCTTGCCCAAATGGTCCTATTACAATGCCTAAAAAAAGTAGATGAAGCATTATTAACATACCTGCACTGTTTACATTTATTACATGAATAAGTCCCTTTCATATAACTGTGTGTTGTATTGACAAACCTATTACATGCTTGCTCCAACATACGCTTAATATTAAAGCATTTCTTGTAAGTGAATTTTGGTTTGTCACCAACAACTTGAATTAGTTCCTTGTTACTCACCAGAACCTTCCAATTGTCCCTAATAATATTTTTAATACACATCATCTCATTTACTATAGGAATAGGGAAGGCTATAGTAAAACCAGTGATCCCCACTCCAGTGTGTCTGTCCTCTGACACAAAATGTACCTTAAGAATTGGTTTAGCTACATTTTCTCTAAGAGCAATAACTTAATTTTCTATGTGGGCCAACCAGGCCTGCTTATAACCTCTTTGCATAAAGTAGTCCCTAAGAGTGTCCATCTCTAAAAGAAATGTACTATCATCGGATGTGAAATGACCAGTGGTGGCTGGTGACTTCAAATCAAAGGGGAGCTGCAGGAGACAGCTGAATGGGTGGGGCCAATGGGAAGGGTTGTGGCCAGCTAGAAAGGAGCGGAGCTATGCTAAAAAAACACAAAAACTGGACTTTAATTAAATACGCTGCCCTGGGTGCCAAACCATCATTATGAGAGTCCAATCAAGACAAAATGAGGTGTAGAAAAAATATTTCAATGCATTGGCTACATGACAGCTTACTTAATCTCTAGATGGAAACAAAAAGGTTGTGAGACATGAAAAAATAAATTACTTTTTAAATACATTACTAGAATGTCATTGAAAAGGTGAAGCCATGGTGGTGCAGCGGTATTGTTGTCACCTCACAGCAAGAGGTTTTCCCATTCGATTCTCGGCTGGAGCACCTTCTGTGTGGAGTCTGCATGTCCTCCCTGTGGTCGCGTGGTGTTCAAAAGACATGCGTGAATGGGCGTGCCTTCATTGAAGGTTGAGCGTTGGGCTGGAACCTCGGCACTGTAAAAATCTACTGCCAATCATTAGCGGACCGGAGTTTCGCTGTGGCGACCCCTAACCAGGAAAAGCCGAAAGAAGAACTGGAATGTCTGTCAAAATCAAGTATAAAAAACAAACAGCTCTCAACTCAAACCACTTCTCCTTGCACTGCAGTTCTAATTATAATTTATATTCAGCTTTATAAAAGTACCACGTAACATGCTGAAAGTAGCAATCTCTGTGATACCCCCACTTGTAAAAATGTTTCTTATCCAAAAAAGACCTGCTGCCTGACAGCAACTATCTACTTGTTTCAAAGTAAAATATGAACAGCAAACAAGAAGCAAGCTCAAGATAAATTGCTTAACTCATTAAAGCTGAGTTCTCCTCCAGGCATCTTCTGCAGTTAACTCCTACTGCTCCTCTAGGCATCATATATTGATTGTTCATATTTGCATTAATAATTCCAAAACCATGTTGCATACAAGCTACTAGGATATTTTATCTTGAAGCATATGTGATGGCAAACACAACTGTATTGATATTTAACCTCTCTCAATGAGTATTTTCTAGAACTGTAAGGTGATAACTTCATTTTTTAAAGGCTTAAGCCATGCCCACTCAGAATTAAAGGCAAACACTCAAAAAAGATGTACCGGAGGGAATGAGTTAAAGGATTACTGCACAGGTTATAGACCACACATGATAGATTGACATTCTGTTTAGTTTATGGATAAAGCCTGTAAAGATGACTGCAAGTCTCCAATAAGTGTAATGAACTTCTGAAAATAGTGTAATACTCTCCTTTATTACAAATACTATTGTATGCATTTAAATACCTAAGGGTTATACGTTATCTAGTTATATAAATATTCTCTGCATGTCAACAACAAAAAGGCTTTTAATGTTGGTAATTCTTTAACAGTATGATTATTAAAGCTTACTTGCATCTTACAATCTCAAACAAGCTTACCTGATGGTCATTAAAGCATTGCTACTTAAACACAGAGCAACAGGCACTGCAACAATATGCATTTTTTAACTAATAATAATAATAAGCATAAATCAACTGTATAAAAATATGACAGAAAACCAGAATATTCTGCAAAATCAAGGACAGATGAAAAGCCACTGTAGTACTTGTGTCTACCTTGGATGGGGGGATACTCTGCGCACTTACACTGTATAACTGCTCCTTGCCTTGGCTGGACACATCCAGAGTCACTACATGGGGGATTGGGGAGCAACAAGTATGTCACAATTTGAAATATTTCTGGCTGACAGTGATGGCCCTGACACATTTGTCATACCTCTCAACCTCAGAGCAAGAAATCTGGACAAAGCCATAATAGAAGTGGGACAAAGGCCCAAAAATAAGGACAATTTTTAAATATTGCTCTTATAAACATAGAAAGATAATAGAATAGTAGGTCTTGCGTTAGTAGGAATTTTCTGAAGGGTATGAAATCTGAAACTCAAATGTCTGTCATTTTTTCTAACTTCAGTCTTTAATGATTTACCATTAATTTCTCAGAAAACCACAATTTTATGAATAACAGACCAAAAATTGTGATGCAAAAATATAAAGTAGCCACACAATACAGCTGGGAACCTGTCAAAAAAGGGACACTTTTTTAATATTAGTACTGTTAAGTTGAGCAGCTGACAAAATAAGAGAATCTACATACATTTCTGAAATAAAAGTAATCTATAACTCTGATCATTACAATTATTTATTAATTGTAAACCCTCCACATTTTCTTCCAAAATTGTCATTTTGCGGAGGGATTATTAGGGGGAGAGCAACATTTTGAGACAAAATTGGGGACGGTTGAGAGGTTTGGATATACCTAATTCTATAAAGTGATTCATTTTCATGTACATTTCAATCTCTTAATGCAGGAAATCTGGACAAGGCCAAATATACTGGGGGAACATACAAATAGTACTAAAAATTTCTCTTGTATAAACTTAGACAGTTGATAGAATAACAAGTCTTGCTTTAGCAGACATTTTTCTGAAGGGTATGAAGTCTGAAACTCAATGTCTGTCATTATTTAGTGACTTCATTCCTAAAGGATTTGCCAGAAAACCACAAATTTTATGAGTAACAAACCAAAAATAAGAAGGAAAAATCTATTCATTCGGTGACAATCTGGACAGTTGAGATGTATAGTTCAGCCAGGGCTGTCTTTGAGTTTGCCACCCTTCGCCCTCACAAAATCATCGTTGAATGCGGTCTCCCCCTGCAGCCATTCCAATGTCCCATTACTTGGCTATTTTGCCTCATTTACCATAAACATTGTAATGTGCATACTGCTTTACTTCTACAATGATTTGGATTTCATTTAAAAGTTTTATTTTGCATTTTCCAGCACAAACACTAATAGACATCTGCTAAACAAAGCAATGCAGTCTCACAATGAAAATAGACTTAGCATTAAAACTTCTCTGCCCTTAAAACTCACATTCATTGAAACAGCATTGAAACCAACATTCAAAGAAAATACATCTGGCCATTGGCAAGGTAAAGATTAACTTTGGGCTGTTTTAAAATCTTCGATACACCTCCCTGATTTAATTAAATTATATTGTATAATACAGTACGGCTGTTAGAGGGCATTTTAAATGTATTGTTTTGAACATTTTTCCAGTAAACAATGAAACAAAATGCATGCACCAATAATGACAAAACTGCCCAATTCAGAATACTTCCATCATTAAAGCCTACTCAAACTTCTAGAATCCACCTGTATCAGTACATATGCACAATCTCTGCAGAAGTAAAAGTCATCTAAATAAATCCACAATAAAGAGATCTGTAACTAATGAAGAGGTTGCTGTTAGCAAACAACTTTATATTTCATTGTTTCATCTACAAATAAAATGCCCATTGCTCTTGAGGAATAAATTGCCTATGTTACATTAAAAAAAATGATAAGCTAGTAATATTGCAATAGGGAATGGATGGCAAACTGATAACATGTTCATAGTTACTAGGCATCTCTGCCAAAGAGGACATTCTTAGGACAGCAGCATCCACCCCCTTTAAAAGTACAACACAATATAGTATCAGCAATGCATCTACATACTGTGGGAGTAGAACCCACAACGTTCTTCATCAAAAGCAAGTACACTATCTGTTGTGCTAGTAACAATGTAAGCAGACTCAGCATAAGCAGCACTAAACTTCTTTTCCCCTGAAGGTCTCAGCTCCTTGTAAAATCCACTCAACACTCAGCCATATCTCTCACCTTTGCAGCACAAGAAATCTGGAAAAAGCCAACATTTATTGTGGGGGTAAAAGCCCAAAAAACAGAGATGCATTTTAAACATTGCTTGCATAATCTTGGAAAATTGCCAGTGTGAACATAGGTAAAGGCTGCCAGCCTAGCAAGATAGAATTTTGTAGATAATGCTGTCATTTGTAAATATTAATGTAAGCCACAGGCTTGTTCTCTTACATGTGAAAAGACTACATTGGATATTGAACTGCAAAAATGTAACAACAGTACACTCTGCTGTAAGAAAGCTAAGTCAAGCATTTTATGACTGTCTTTGATGTCAAATTTGGAGCAGATATGTCTGGATGAAGGAATTCTGGCTATTATCTTGAGACCAGAGTTAATTGCTAGAATTTGTATGTATAAATTCTGTTATTGTTCTGGCTTCCTGACCAGCTGCAAGATCAAGGGCTATTAACCTCTGAGTTCTGTTAGCCTGGGAACCAGAAAGAAATGATATAATCTGAAATGAATCAGTGGTACTGTGTTATCAATTTAAGGACAGAGAGAATCAGAGCATTAGAGCATTTGTCTTGAGAACATCCGACATCACCAGCACTGTCTTGCTCTGTATGTAAGTTTATTTTAGAACTGTGATCTGAAGTAGTTTACTTCATTTGGTCTTCAGTCTGTGGGAATACGAGCCGGCAAATATTACTAGCATCAGCTCAGAGCTCCAGACTCCTCCCCTTACCCATAATACACCTCCAATGCCTTCCATCCCCAGATCTCATTTGCCACGATTTGTTATACATCGTGTCTTCAGTGCTCCATCTCGCAGTGTTTTTTTATCTCTAATGTAAGTTAAAATTTTCTGTTTCTTTCATCCGATCTAGGTTAGTTTAGGTACCCCTTCTTCCCTCCCATCGCTTTGGTGTCAAGTGTAGGTTTGTTTAGATAGATAGAGTAGTTTGTCTGTGGTGGCCCACTCCCCTTTAGTGTTGTCTATAGACTAGTGTGGTGAGTGGGTGTGTGTCTGTTAGAGTACAGAACGTTTTTGCCTGTCCTTTTTTAAGGCTTTCTTTCTTTATCATAGAATGTCTGAAAAGCTTGTCTTCAAGCGCTGAACACAGTATTGCCATAAGCTCTCTCCAGCGGATGGCCACATCCTGTGTGTGTTGTGCTTAGGTGTGGCCAACCTTAGTGTGGATTGCTCCATTTGTGCAGGGTTCAATCCTCGAGCTTTAAAAGATAGGAAGGCCAAGTTGGCCCTCAAAGGTTTTTTTCCTGCTACTGATCCTCCTTCCTCGTCTTCTGCTTCAGTCACAGCAGCTGCTGTGACTGCCTCTCCCGCTTCTCTTCCTCTGGCCTTCCCTCCCTCCCAGGCTTGGACTCAAACTCCTGCATCTAAGCCTGTGGTAGCAGAGCAGAGGAGAGGTAGAGAATGGGAGAGAGAGTTCAAGATTAAGGAAAAGAAGAAGTCCCCGGACCTCGCTTCTCCGAGCAAGTTACCACAGATCCATGATGCCCCTCGGCTCCGGTCTCCAGGTTTTTCCTGGAGCCAGATGAGGCACATTCAGTCTCCTGGGCCTTGGTTCCCTGACCCACCAGGTCGGAGTCTGTGGCCTAATCACGGTCGACCCACTCCTTATCTGATATGGATCTGGATAAGATGATGAGGCACTTTGTACACAGATCCAGATGGGGGTCTTGCCAGCCCCCCTCCCTCTGGAGGGGGGAGCTTGCTTCCCTTTTTTCAACCCATTTCTCCTTCACCGATCTGGCCTTCGGCTTTGGAGTGCTCAGATCCGAGGTTGAACTTGGTCAGGGGGCGGCGCTGATGGTACTTGTTTCCTCAATGCCGACAGCTGCCTGGAGCATCTCAGATCCGACCAGTTCAGATCTGAGCCGCTCTCAGAGCCAGAGCTTATGTGTCAGATCCGAGGGAGTGGAACATTTTCCATTGGCTCCGACGTTGTTGTGCCAGGTTCCCTCCCTTGGAGCTCCATCCACTTTGGGACTGGCTCCGATTTTTGCATTGGACCCGGGGAGACCAGCCTCCTTATTAGCTTTCCAGGAGGTCCACTCTCCTTCGGCGTTTGATGTGGTAGAAAGGGTCCTCTCTATCAAAGCAAGACCCCTGACTGCACCCTCAGACTCTGCCCAGACCCCCATTGCCTCTGTCTATGGTCCCCATTGTCTTACCAAAGGGACAGCCAGTGCTCAAAGAGCCCCAGACGGCTTCCCCTGAGAAACAGATGGCTTGCAAGCGCTCTCCTGAGAGCCCCACTGGAGATGTGCCTCGCAAGCATATGCCCAAGAGGAGGCACTTGGACTCTCCTGAGTCCCTAACTGAGGACACAGATTTAGAAGATGGGGAGGGCTCCCCAAGATCACCTCCTGAGGATGTCTGCTTTGCAGACATCATGGAGATCCTGCGCCAGTGGGGAGGTTGGTCTGCCCCAAGCCCTCTTCTGATGAGTCTGTGTTCCTGGAGGCTTTTGGCATGGGCCCGTCTACTTCCTGGGTGTCCCCTCCCATGGATTCTTTAGTGGATTTGATCACCTCGCAGGCGTGGAAGGTACCAGACACCATGGAGCCTGTCCACAAATGTCCCGATAAAATGTTAAGTCCTCCCATTGACAGACCACCCTGGAAAAAGGGCTCCCCTGTGGATGCCATGATGGTAGCAGCAGCCACTAAGAGGGAACTATCTCAGGAAAGTTCATCAGTCCACCGTCATGATCGGGGGTCATGGATGATGGACCACCTAGGGAAACGGGTGTATGCTTCAGCTACCTTTTCGATCAGGGTGCTAAATTACTTGGCTCATGTCGCTAGACTCCAACGCAACCTGGTAAAGGAGCTGGAGGAGTCTCCACCCAATTCCATGTCGCAGGAGGACAAGGCTTTGTTCTCCATGAAAATGGCCACTCTAAAAGCAGTATCAAATTCGTTCATGTGACTCCTGTCCCATGCTATGGAAGGAGCAGCTAGGGTGGCTGGCACTGGCGTGTCCATGAGGTGTAATGCCTGGCTCAGGATGTGTCAGTTTATCAGACCCCAAGGCATCTTTTGCCAATGTCCCTTATGACGGCTCGACACGTTTTGGTAAAACTATCAAGGAGACACTAGTCCAGAGTGAGAAGGATGGGAAGACACTATCTGCCATTGGAATCTGCTTCTGTAACCCTCAAAGGTCTTTTTCCTGGAACCAGAGAGGGCAAAAGAAGATGTGGTACTGGAAATCTCAGTATTCCCGGGACACTCAGGGCTCTTCTTCCGCTAAAGGCAGAGGGGGACAGAATGGACACCGGCCCAGAGGCAGAGGGGGTCCATGAAACTTCGGGTCTCGAGAATCATTCTCTGACAGACCTGGGCAGCAATCCTGAGGGGTTGCCCAGCTGCTCTACTCTGGAGGCATTCGGGGGACGATTGTCCTTGCACCCAGTGGCATGGGAGTCCATAACAATGGAACGCTGGGTGCTTCAAATCATAATCAGTAGATACTCTATTCCCTTTGGGGGGGTCACCCCAAATCTCCCAGACACCTCCCAGATGTTCCACTCGTGCAAAGGGAGGCAGCAGCACAGAAAATTTCCAAGCTGCTAGGAAAACGAGCCATCAAAACCGTCTCCCCAGATCAGTCTGGATCGGGCTTCTACTCCAGGTTCTTTTTGGTGCCAAAGAAAATGGGGGACTTAAGGCCCATTCTGGACCTCTCTACCCTGAACCTGTCAGTTGCCAAAGGGAAGTACCAGATGGTCACACTACAGTGTATCATGCCGTATTTGCAAGAGAGTGACTGGATGTGCTCATTAGACCTCCAGGATGCTTACTATCACATAAAGATGCACAAAAGCTCCTGGAGGTTCCTTGGCTTCTGGCTAGGGGCTAATCATTATCAATTTTGACCCCTACCCTTTGGTCTCACCTCAGCCCCCAGGGTGTTTACCAAAGTGATGGCAGTTGTAGCGGCTCACCTGAGGCTTCAGGAGATTCAGGTCTATCCATACCTGGACGATTGGCTCCTCACTGCTCCCACTAGGTGTCTACTTTATTTTCTGACACTTGCACCGAGTTTGGGTATCACAATCAACACACCAAAATCTCTCCTAGATTCTGTACAGTAATAGATTACATTGGTGCCAGGATAGACACACTTCAGTGCAAAGTATTCCTGACTTCGGAGAGAGTTCAAAACCTCAGGATGCAGGTCTCCCTGATCTACCGTTCTCACCTTCTGACGGCAGAATCAGTGTTGAGGGCCCTAGGCTTGATGGCAGTGACCATAACTCTTCTCCCGTGTGCTCGGCTATACATGCGGATTCTTCAGTGGACTCCAGCGGTTCAGTGGTCCCTGTTGGAACTATCATTAACTCATCCTATCCACCTAAGTTGAGTGCATCGGTCATCCCTCAAATGGTGGATGAGCTCTCTGGACATTTTGGAGGGACGACCCTTTGTTCCAACCCCGGCCCAAACCACAGTAACCACAGATGCCTCCCAACTTGGGTGGGGGGGGCATTGTTCGGGCATGGCAGTTCAAGGCCTGTGTTCCCCCTTAGAGACCAGCTTGCATATCAGTGTCCTGGAGATGAGGATGGTCCTAGCGCTGCAGGCCCTTCATGTCTTTCTTCCTCTGGGACCAATTGCCATTCAATCAGACATGTCAGTAGTCTGGTAGATCAACAAACAGGGAGGGACCAGATCTTACCCCCTTTGTCACGAGGCCATGAGAATGTGAGAATGGGCGATCTCCACCGGTCACTTTCTCATTGTAATGCACATTCTGGGACAGTCCAACATTCTAGCAGACAGGCTAAGTCAGACCATTCTGATGCCTTACAAGTGTTCTCAGAATTTGTCAGTAGCGGAACAGATCTTCAGCAAGTGGGGTCAACCTTGATGTGATCTATTCGCATCTCCTTCTAACGCAAAGTGCAGCAAGTTTTTCACTCTGAACCCCCTGCTGGGGGAGTCCCCCAGAGATGCTCTAGTTCATGCTTGGCCTCCCGGTCTTCTGTATGCATACCTGCCAGTACCTCTCATTCTGAGGTTTCTGCAGAAAGCTTGTCGACTGGGGAGCAAGGTGATCCTCATTGCCCCATTCTGGCCTCACCAGGTATGGTTTCCCTTTCTTTGGTCTCACCTTTTGGCTCCACCTTGGATCCTAGATCCCATTCAGGATTTGATTTCACACCCCTCGGGGTGCCTCATCCAAGTCTGGACAGCCTGAAGCTCACGGCTTGGCTGCTCCAGTTCTCATAATCGCTAGGACTCCCGGACTATCCTCCTCAGTTAGATCCATTTTGTTAGCTGCTCATAAGTCTTCAACCACAAAGGTTTATCACAGCAAGTGGAAACGTTTTTCTTTCTGGGCCTCTCAGAAGAGTTTAGTCCCTTTCACGGCTCCTATCTCTGCTATTCTTGATTTTCTAGCTGATATTTTCCAGCATGGAGCTAGTTCTTTTGCTGTCAAAGTTCAGTTGGCTGCCATCTCCCATTTTCATGTGGGTTAGAATTCTGCATCCTTGGCATCTTCCAGACTGTGTAAAGCCTTTATCAAAGGCATCTTTTTGCTACGACCCCCAGTCAAAGATCCTGTTCCCCCATGGGACCTTACTGTGGTTCTCCAAGCTCTGGTTGCTCCACCTTTCGAGCCTGCTGCAACTGCAGATCTAACATATCTATCATGGAAAACAACTTTTCTGGTAGCTATTTCCTCTGCTAGAAGGGGTTCAGAATTACAGGCCTTGTCCATCAAACTTCCATACATGATTATTCATAAAGACAGAGTTTCCTTTTGAACCAATCCATCCTTTCTTCCTAAGGTGGCATCTCCAGTCAATATCAATCAGACTATAAATTTGCCTGTGTTCTTTCCCAATTTTATGAACAAGATGGAATACAAGCTACACATGTTGGAATTTTATAGACTGTTACGATTCTACTTACACAGGACAAAAATTTTTTGTAAATCTGAACAATTGTTTGTTTCCCTTCTATAGACCCTTTTAGTGAAACCTATTTCCAAGGTCACTATAGCTAGATGTATTTCGTCATGCATCCTGCAGGTCTATAAGGACAAAAGCATGTCTCCTCCAGGTCCGGTAAAAGCTCATTCCACTAGGTCCATGGCTACGTCTGTGGCTTTCTGGTCTAGAGTGTCTTTGGATGATATTTGCTCTGCAGCTACTTGGTCTTCATCTCATACATTTATTTCTCATTACAAACTGGATTTGTCTTCCAGAAGGAGAGCATCCTTTGGCTCTGCGGTGCTCCAGAATATCCTTACATGAGGACCTCCCAAGAGTTCAGTAGCTGGGGACTCTGTCCCACAGGTTGAAGACCAAATGAAGTAAACTACTTCCGATAAAGACGTTATGTACTCACCATAACGTTCCATCTGAGTAGTTGTACTTCATTTGCCTTCAACCATCCCTCCCTCCTTCCCCCAGACCTCGACACATGATCAGTCTACGGGCTGTAGAGTAGGTCACAAGTATGTTATCAGGTCGGGTTCTATGTATAAGTTCAGCAAACTTGATCTGGGGATGGAAGACAGTGGAGGTGTATTATGGTAAGGGGAGGAGTCTGGAGCTTGGAGCTGCTGCTAGTAATATTTGCCAGCTTGAATCCGATACGGATCCGTATCTCCACAGGTTGAAGACAAATGAAGTACAACTACTCAGACGGAACATTATGGTGAGTACATAGCTTCTTTTTTTCTCTTAGATATAGCCAGGAAATAGGAAGATTAGACTAGTTTGTTTTTCTGTGATGTCAGAACTTTTCTACTGTATTATTTTAAACATTTCTCTGTGATCTCTGAACTCTTGACTAGCACTGTGTAGTAAAATGTATTGTCTTGTGTTTTTATTATTTATTAAATATTCTTAAACCTTCCAACTGTGGCTGTTTTATGTAGAGTTAATTTAAGCTCTAGAGTACATTGCATATATATAGTGTTACTGTACCAAGTCACTCTAATAAGCCTTGACTGTTCAGTCATACTTACTATTTGGATAATAATATTGCTCAGTAATAACTGGACACCCTTTCAGGAGGGCTTTTGAGTAGCTGATATTAGTGGGTGGTGGCAGCAGGTGCTACCTTTTAGACTGGGCAGAAAATGGGCATAGCTGGAGAACCTGTACCAGCCTTCTGCAGGAGTGTCTGTGTGGTTGTATATAACTATCTCAA
This sequence comes from Protopterus annectens, assembly GCF_019279795.1. NCBI lineage: Eukaryota > Metazoa > Chordata > Ceratodontiformes > Protopteridae > Protopterus > Protopterus annectens. Next base: position 169,373,971 of record NC_056736.1, read on the forward strand.
AGTGTGTGTGTGTGTGTGTGTGTGTGTGTGTGTGTGTGTGTGTGTGTGTGTGTGTGTGTGTGTGTGTGTGTGTGTGTGTGCGTGTGTGTGTGTGTGTCAGCTACTTTGCAGGGACATGAAGCACTGGTTAGGCAGAGAGGATGATGGAGATTTTAGCTTGCCCACTAGGCTGAGATCTGGACCCTATAGCTGTGCCAGTGGGGAGTCTTATTGGGAACCTGGAGAGAAAGGGAGAAACCAGCCCCAGACTTATTGTGATCTCTGTGAGCTCTTAAGGGAAATTGTACTTTACTGTGTGTGTATTTATTATCCTTTCCCTATATGGATGCCCCTCACTGGTGTTAGTGGTGAGGATTGAGACTCTTTGATTGCTGGGCCAGTGCACGGGCATCACATATTAATTGGTGGCAGTTGTGGAATATCCACACCACATATTAATTGGTTGGCAAATACTAATTGGCTTGTGTGACTTGTGGTAGTGTGGGTTAAGTGAATTCCTGTAGCTTGTGTATAGTGATCACTGAAGGATTTTTTGTACTCTAAATCAGCCATGCAGTGAATACTCAGAGCTCAGATCACATTTGTTTTATTTCTTTTGTTAGCTTAATTAGTCAGGGAGAGCAGGCAGCATATCAGCAGAGGAGTACGGAAAGCTGACAAGGAGCCAGCTGGTTGAGATGTGCCAGCCTAGGGGAATGGTGCATGGAAACCTGACTAAGGCAGACCTGATTGCAGCCTTGGTCACAGCTGCATCAGAAAACAGCAACCAAGAGGATGATCAGATGGGCAGTGGAGACGTGCCACACACAGATAATGGACAGCTCAACCTTTCTGCAGTGGACTTAAATATCCATCTGGAGCTAAAGAGACTTAAGTAGGAAACCAGGTGTTTGGAAATAAAAACAGCTGAGGGACTGAGGCATCTAGAAAGTGTGGACAATGAGAAGCTGCGACAGTTGCAGGCTGAAGAGAATGAGAAACTGCTATGCCTGGAAGCTGAGGAAAAGGAGAGGCAAAGGCAGCATGAGAAGGAGATGCTGACTCTTCACCAGAGTCATGGAGGTAATGGGGAAGGGAGTAACTGGGCCCCAGAAGCACAAAACATCAGTACATTTCTTCCACAGTTTAAAGAGGGGGATAATTTTGATAGTTTCATTCATATGTTTGAGAGGGTATGTAAAAAGTTTGATGTTGACCAAAGGCTCTGGGTATGGTTCCTGACCGCCTTACTCCATGTAAAAGCTGCAACTGTGTTGTCTAAACTTGCTGACTGTGAATATTTTGATTATACTGATGCTAAAAATCACTTGTTAGAATGTTTTAAGCTAACACCTGATATTTATAGGAACAAGTTTTGTGAGCATAGATACAAGGCAGATGAAAGTGTGTGTGAATATGTTGCTGAACTGAACACTTATTTTCATAGGTGGTTGAGTGGATGTCAGTTCACCACTTTTGAAGGGATGGCAGACCTTTTGGTGAGGGAACAAGCTCTTAGCACTTTGCCTGAGTGCATGAGGATCTGGTTAGCTGATAGACAATGTGCTACTTCAGATGAGTTGGGGAAGAAGGGAGGCCTATACCTAGCAAGCAGGGCATCCCTGCACAGGAAAGAGACCCCCAGTGCTGCTCATGGGTCTAAAGGAACCCATGGTGGGCAGCACAGACTCCCCAACAGAATCTGCCAGCAGAGGAAGCCACTAGTTCAGGTACATGTCCAGGACCTAGGGTTAAATGTTTTGAATGCAACCAGTGGGGCCATGAGGCAAGGTGGGAAACAAAAGGTGAGAGAGCCAGTAAGTGGGGAAGACAAAATGCCAATAGTAGATTGTCTTGAGACAACAGGGGTACCGAATTACCATTCTGCAGATGTCCTGATAGGGAAGGAGTTGGATGAGGCAGTACTATGTGCTTATGCAGTTACACACAGTCAGGCTTAGAGACAAGCATGTGGGTCTGGTAGCCTGTGGGAAACCCAGACAGACTGCATGCTTGCAGCCAGGACTGGTGAGGTGGTTACTTCAGGGGGGGGGGAGCTACTCTGTAGCAGTGAGACTGAAGGTGAGCCACAGCTGCTTGTGGGTACTGATGTTCTCTTGGACAGAGTGAATGCAAAGGTAGAGGTGAGTAGTAGTACCCAGGCTGACAGTGAGGCACCACTGTCAGAGGATGCCAGACTTCCTGTGGAAGGGGAGCTGGGAAGGGTTACAAAGAGAGAGTTGAGACAGGCTCATCTCTCAGATCCTACATTGCAAGGCCTGAGGCAGGTAGCTAGTGAGGCACTTGATTCTCAAGGGAAGGAGGAATCCATACACTGGGACAAAAGATTACTGTATAGAGAGAGTGGACCCCTAAGGGAGGACTAGAAGGTGAGATGGTACAGCAGTTGGTAGTTCATAGATCCATCCATCTGGCACTTCTAGCCATAGCCCATGATATTCTCTTTGCAGGTCATATGGGCATAAAACATGCAAAGAGATGTATTATGCAGAACTTCTATTGGCTTGGAATTTACGGAGATGTAACAGGGTAATGCAGGACCTGTGAGAAGTGGCAAAAGGTAGGCAAGGCCGGAGACAAGGTGAAACTCTTTGATGCCTTTGCCTGTGATTGAGGAGCCATTTCAAAGGGTAGCTATGGATATTGTGGGGCCCCTGAGTACCCCAAGTTCTGCAGGGAAAAAGTATATCCTAATAGCAGTGGATTATGCTACATGATACCCTGAGGCAGTGGCTCTGTCCTCCATTGAGGCAGAAAAGGTGGCAAATGCTTTGTTAGAGGTTTTCAGCAGGGTAGGTTTCCCAAAAGAAATACTGACTGACAGAGGTGCCAATTTCATGTCAGACCTTTTGGCTTGTCTGTGGAAGTACTGTGGGGTGAAGCACCTGAAGACCACCCCCCTACCATCCCCAGACTAATGGTTTGGTTGAGAGGTTAAACTCTATGATCAAGTCCATGCTATGGGCATTTGCAGACCAGTTTAAGAGGGAGTGGGACAAATATTTGACCCATACGTTGTTTTTTTACAGAGAGGTTCCCCAGGAGTCCAAAGGTTTTTCCACCCTTTCAGATGCTGCATGGGCATAGGGTGAGGGGACCTCTAGATTTAATTTGAGATGAGTGAGAAGGTGAGTGTGAACCTCACACGGAGTCTGTTGTGGCATATGCCCTGAACCTCAGGACAAGGGTCAGGGAACTCATGGGTTTGGCCCAGGAGAACTTGGCAGAAGCCCAACAACAGACTAAGGTGTGGTATGACAGGAATGTTCGAGCTAGACCGTACACTGTAGGGCAGCAGGTAATTGTTCTCATTCCTGTCAAACATGACAAGCTGCAAGCAGCTTGGGAGGGACCCTACAAGGTGGTAAGGAAGGTAAGTCATGTTAACTACATGGCAGAACTGTAAGGCAGGAGGCGGGAGGCAGGAGCACAAATTGTACCATGTTAACATGATGAAACCTTACCATGATAAGGAGGCCCTTGTGCTGAGAATTTTCATTGGATTGCAGGAGGAGTCTGAGGGTGATCTGGTGAGTGATCTCCTCACTGATGCTCAGACTGACACCTCAGTGGAAGGGGTAGCAATGTCCCAGCAGCTATCTCCTAACCAGATTCAAGAAATCTGAGCAGTGTTACAGGAGTCTGGGGACATGTTCACTGGGAAACCAGGGTGCACCCACCTGGTGCAATACCAGGTGGATACAGGACCCAAAAGGCCTATTAGGCAGGCCCCTTATAGGGTACCAGAGAGAGTCAAACCGATGCTGAGGGAGGAGTTACAGGAAATGTTGGAACTAGGGGTAATTCAAGAGTCCAACAGTCCTTCGGTCTCCCCAGTGGTGCTGGTGCCAAAGAAAGATGGCAGCACCAGGTTTTGTGTGGACTACAGGAAATTAAATAGTCACAGATAGTCAGATGCTTACCCCATGCCTAGGACAGACAAGGTTCTAGAGCAGCTGGGTGGGGCTAGGTATCTTACAACCATTGATCTTACCAAGGGTTACTGGCAGGTGCCCTTGACTCCCAGTGTTAGAGAGATGTCAGCTTTTGTGACTCCTTTTATCTTGTATGAGTTCATAAAGATGCCCTTTCAGATGAAAAATGCCCCAGCAACTTTCCAGAGCCTGGTAGATCATATCCTAGCAGGAGCAAGAGAGTTTGCCCTTGCTTACCTAGATGGTATTGCCATCCTCAGACATTCCTGGCAAGAGCACCTTCAACATGTCAGGGAGGTGCTGGGCAGACTGCAGAAGGCAGGGTTAACCATTAAGCCAAGCAAATGTCAGGTGGGTATGGCAGAGGTCTCCTACCTGGGACATAGAGTGGGGAGTGGTAAGATCAGGCCAGAACCTGCCAAAGTAGAAGTCATTCAGACATGGCCTGCACCTGTTACCAAAAAGTAGGTGAGGGCATTCCTAGGGACAGCAGGGTACTACAGAAAGTTCATCCTCAGTTATAGTACCATAGCTGTTCCCCTCACAGACCTGACAAGGAAGAGCAAAGCCAGCCAGCAAAATGACAAGTTGCTAAGATGGAGCCTAGGGTTGCAAGCATATGATATGTCAGTGCAGCACCGCAGTGGGATTAGCAATGCCAATGCAGATGGGCTCTCAAAACCGGGAATGGGGTAAAGTATACTCAGATAAACCTAACCCTCTCAAGCAACATTTCTCAAGGGTCACTTGAAAAACTAGCTTGAGTTCTCCGGGGGGGGGGTAGATGTGTGAAGATAGATGAAGGCTGCCAGCCTAGCCAGATAGAAGTTTGTAGAAATTTCTGTCATTTGTAAATATTAATATAAGCGACAGGCTTGTTCTTTTAAATGTGAAAAGACTACATTGGATATTGAACTGCAAAAATGTAACAACAGTGCACTCTGCTGTAAGAAAGCTAAGTCAAGCCTTTTATGACTGTCTTTCATGTCACAATTTGGAGCCGATATGTCTGGCTGAAGGAATTCTGGCTGTTGTCTTGAGATCAGATTTAATTACTAGAATTTCCATGTATAAATTTTTTATTGTTCTGGTTTCCTGACTAGCTGCAAGATCAAAAGGGCTATTAACCTCTGCGAATCTGTTAGCCTGGGAACCAGAAAGAAATTATGTAATCTGCAATGAATCAGTGGTACTTTGTTATCAATTTAAGGACAGAGATAATCAGAGCATTAGAGCATTTGTCTTGAGAACATCCAACATCACCAGCACTGTCTTGCTCTGTATATAAGTTTATTTTAGAATTGTGTTTTCTCTTAGATATAGCTAGAAAATAGGAAGATTAGACTAGTTTGTTTTTCTGTGATGTCAGAACTTTTCTATGGTATTATTATAAACATTTCTCTGTGTTCTCTGAACTCTTGACTAGCACTGTGTAGTAAGAAGTACTGTCTTGTATTTTTATTATTTGTTATTAAATATTTTTAAACCTTTCAACTGTGGCTGTTTTATGTAGAGCTTATTTAAGCTCTAGAGTACATTGCATGTATATAGTGATACTGTACCAAGTCACTCTAATAAGCCTTGACTGTTCAGTCACACTTACCATTTGGATAATAATATTGCACATTAATAATTGGACACCCTTTCAGAAGGGCCTTTGAGTAGCTGATATTAGTGGGTGGTGGCAGCTGGTAGTACCTTTTAGAATGGGCAGAAAAGGGGCACAGCTGGAGAACCTGTGCCAGCCTTCCCCAGGAATGTCTATGTGGTTGTATATAACTCTTATCTCAAAGTGTGCGTGTATGTGTGTGTGTGTGTGTGTGTGTGTGTGTGTGTGTATGTGTCAGCTACTTGGTAGGGACACGAAGCACTGGTTGGAAAGTGAGGGTGCTGGAGGTTTTAGCTTGCCCAGTAGGCTGAGATCTGGACCTTATAGATGTGCCAGTAGGGAGTCTTATTGTGGAACTGGAGAGAAAGGGAGAAACCAGCCCCAGACTGAATGTGATCTCTGTGAGCCCTTAAGGGAAATTGTACTTTACTGTGTGTGTGTGTATTTATTATCCTTTCCCCATATGGATGCCCCTCACTGGTGTTAGTGGTGAGGAGTGAAGTTCCTTGATTGCTGGGCCAGTGCATGGGCATCACAGGCCCTTTCCAGCCAGCAGAGGATCTCCTAGCCAATGGGACCCTAGGTGACTGCCAAGGTTACCTAGTGCTGGATCTAGCTCTGGGCCAGCCTATGCAAGGGTAAGCACAATCTGGTATATTTGCATGCATTATCTTTACTAAAGTGCATCTACTTAACTCTTCTATAATTATGTTGCAAATGTATGTGCAATCTGCTGCCTCTTTGCTGGTGCCATGGCATATTTTGCTCAACTCCATCTGGCTTGGTCATCTGCTGCTAACAGCCCCTGTTCTGACTCTGCACCTGTATCATCTGTCTACTTGATGTACTTTGAAAATCCCAAATAAATCCCAATTTAGGAGATTCAATGAACATAAAATCAAAAGTAAAAAGATGTATATGCTCTTCAGATAATAAATCTAGAAGATTGTTTTGCTTTTGATTTTTACAAACTGGTACATTCCCTCCACCTTTTGGACCTATTGTTTCATGGTCTGGTAATGTTACTGAAGGAGTGTTTCATTTTATTGATTATAGTTTAAATCCCAAAATCCAAAAAATAAGTAGTTATGAAAACAAGATTCTTGGAACTTTCTTGACAAGATATATAATTATTCAGTAGGTGGGAATGAAATGCTCTTGTTTCATGAAAGTAACATGTATACCTCTGTGTACACATTGTGGTACCTTTTTGGGATTCAGCAACTGCCTTAACATGGTGTTGCATGGTGCTCTATTATGAAGAAATGCAGCACCACTTAGGACTATCCCCGTAGATTGAGAAGAGGTATATGCTAATCACCCATGTGCTGTCTCCCTGGTACCACTTCTAGGAAGGCATCTAAATGCCGAGCAATGCAAGAAATCACTTGGCCATGTAGATTAGCATGGACAGAGTCCTCCACATTACTGTACTGAACACAGTCGAAAGGCCATGTTCAAATACATACCATGATTGTGGTATAGAGATCAGGGCCGGGGTGGAAGGCAGCCACTATACATCAGGGATAAAGTATCAGTGTGCAGACTGGGGAGAAAAACTAGACACCAGAGATACAAATAACTGAAGTGTCTTCATGATGCTGACATCAGTACTGGGATCATGGGTTGGGGAGAAACTCTAGACACTGGAAAAATGAATAACTAAAGTGCCTTCATGACGTAGACATCAGTACTGGGATCAGGGTTCAGGGAGAAACTCTAGACACTGGGAATATGAATAACTAAAGAGTCTTCATGGCATGGACATCACCATGATGGGGGGCACTAAACACCGGGAATACAGATAACTAAAGTGTCTTCATGGCATAGAAGTCACTAGGGGACTGGGGATGGGGTGAAACATTAGATACCAGGGATACAAAAAACTAAAATGTCATAACAGCATGAGCATTGGTATGAGGATCATTTAGGGGACACTAGACATCAAGAATTCTACAAATGTTCTGTAACTGCCCTTAAACTGTTACGGTGATATGGTGGGGGGATGCATGGGATGGCAGATAGGTCAGATGGACATTTTTTTGGACTGGTGTGTGTGTGTGTGTGTGTGTGTGTGTGTGTGTGTGTGTGTGTGTGTGTGTGTGTGTGTGTGTGTGTGTGTGTGTGTGTTTGTGTGTATTTGAATGTGTACTTGTGTGTGTGGGAGAGTGTGGAGCATAATGCCAATGTCTACATGAGCAGCAGTTTATTATCATGATGTGCAGATTTATGATTTAGAGCCATGCAAATTAGATGATAATGAAGTATTACCTTGTTGCAACCCACATGTCTCTTAAAAACAAATTATCTCACTGTAGCAGAAGGGTCTTTTAGCATGGTTGCTTTCATGAATCCCTAGGTAAGTCTTTATTTAAGTATATTCCATTTGTTGAAGGAATTGATGTTGTAAGATTGTATCTAATACATCATTCTTGATTGAGTACAGCAAAGATTAGCAATTAGAACTAATATTGAGAGCAGTGTTTTTCCTATTAAATTGAAATATTATATACAAGTCAAAGGGGCGCATTGAGAGCTGCTAGCTCTATTTCATTTGTGATCTGGTGTTAATGTGGTGGGATGAACATATATTAAAATGCTCCCCTGCTGCAGAAAGTAGTATTTTATAAAATATTTAGTAATGAACTTGTTTTTGTTTGGCAAAGTAATGGGGATGAATGTTTTGAATTTGTATCTCATGTAAAGAGAAGTACCACTTTTTAAAGTTTTCAATAGGGTTTAAAGTTACAAAGGTGATTTTTTTTTTAATATTGAGCTGGAATTAAATAATGGCGCTAGCAAGTTTGAAAGTAAAAAAAATAATATGCACACATACACACACACAAACACACGTATATATGAAAAATACTTTTTTTAGTAATGGTTTACATTTTGGAAGCAAGCACCCTATAGTAATGCAGAAAACCATTCTACATGGTCAAATGATTAGGGTCTCTCATTTCATTACAAATAATAACATATTTATTAAAGAACTAGAAATTATCATATTCTTTGTTGATTGGGTATGTGATCATGAATTTTTACAAGCAGTTTAAAATAAGCTGCTGCTAATCTGAACGTTACCCCCCCCCCCCATTACATAATGGCATGACAAACAATAATAACAGGCTTGATAGTATGAAAGGAAAAAATATTTTTGTTTGGAAGTAACAGTACATAGTTTGGTTATAAAAATTCTGTTATAGAAAATTTAAGGTTCTTGAAAGGGAATTCAGATCTTGGAGGAATCATTGGGAAACTGTCTTCAATTACTTATAAGAAGGGAACCAATTTAAAAAGTCTTTCACAGAATGAAAATAAGGTCAAATCTTTGTCTACTGTAAAAGCTAACGGTACACACAAATATGGGAAGTATGGGATATGCAATCATATCTCTGAAGGACTTTTAATTGATTTAGGTAATTTAGGTCGAATAATACCTGTGTTAAAGCATTATACTTGTAATTCAATGGGGATTGTTTTCCTTGCTAAATGTTGAATATGCATTTATTTTTACACTGGCATGAACAGTAGTATTGTTTTGTAAAAGAATCAAAGAACATGGTTATGATATTAAAAAACAAAATGGAACACACACACACATACACACAAAAACACACAAAAACAAGAAAAATGCTTTACTCAAACATGATGAAGAACGTATTGGGTTCAAGTGATTTTATTTTACAGTTTTGGAACAAGAACAGTTAGATTTCAGAGGGGGAGTTTTAAAAATAAATTTGAAGTAAGAGAAACACATTGATATATACTGTCACAAGCCTACAAGTTTCTTGGGTTAAATGAAGTTATTAATATTAAATGCTTTCTTTTAACAGGAAGGAGACTAGACAGGAAATAATATTTTTACAGTTGAATGATGGTTTCAGTGATTGTTTCAAATTATGTTATTTATTTGAAGTTGGATTATTTGTTTTTTTATGAATTTAATTATTTGTCATGGGATTTTATGTAACGTTTTAAGTAACTTTTAACAGAGGCAATGGGAAAGCTCTGTTCATTCTGATGAAGTCTATTTTGTATATTATTAGATGAAAGTGCTAAATAAAAAGTTAAATAGTATCCTGTTTTACTAGTTTTAAGTGTAATTTTGCATTATTTTTTATCCTGGTATCCTGCAGAACAACCATAGGTTCATAGGTTGTTACTAGGCTATCTGCCCTAGGGCCTATACAAGCCTAACCATAATAATTCCCTGGATATTTCTTCCCACAATATTTACTTCCCTGGACCCCTGTCTAGCAGGGTGACTGACATGATCCCCGGGGTGAATTAACTATCTCTTATCCAATCGTCAAGGTTCCTTTTGAAGAGGGCCAGGGAGGCACTCTGCTTGACATGTATGGGCAGTCTATTTCAGAGTATGGGGAGTCTCTCGGTCAGGAACCTATCCCTCCAGCATGTTTTGTCCATTGTGATGACAAGGCTTAGATCCCTGGAGTGTGTGGCTTTGAGGGATTGGGATTTCTTTAAGTGAAGCATGTCCAACAGCTCAGGGTTTGACATGGCCTTGTATGTTAAGCAGAGATCACCTCTGAGTAGACAATATGCCACAGAGTATAGCTGGAGTTTTTTTAGATGGTCAGCATAGGGCATCTGCTTTAGGCCTGTGTTTCTTTTAGTGAGGTATTTCTGCTGCCTTTCCAGCTGTTGCAGATGTCTTGTGAGGTACATACTAAACAGGACGTTGTACTCTATAAAGGATCTAATGGGGGATGCGTAGAGTGGGACAATGACCTCCTTTTTTCTGGATGAAAAGCCCTTAGTGATGAGGTGTGCCATATAGAAGGATTTCCTGACTGTTGTGGCGATGTGGTTATCGAAGGTGAGACCACTATCCACCTGTGTCACTAAGTCTCTCATGACCCTTTTGGTGTAGTGTACTGCCACCTATGTAGTAATTCATAGGTACATGTTTTTTTTTTCCCAAAGGGGGTAACTATACATTTCTTGGCATTAAGCTTGAGCCTATGACTCTGGCACCAAGCATCTGTTTCTGTAAGGCCCTTTTGTAGAATATCCGGATCATTTGGGATTCAGTAATGGCTCCCAGTTTGCAGTCATCTGCAAACTTTGTTAGCCAGAGTCCCTTAGTGTTGGCCTGTACTTCAGAGAAGTAGATGCCAAACAAGAGCAGTCCCAGGACTGATCCCTGAGGTACTCTACTTGTCACTTGTCTGGAGCTGGATTTGTAGTTGGCTACTTTTACAGTGTGGGTTCTGTCATTAAGCCAGTGGGCAACCCATTGAGTGATGTAGGGATTTATGCCCGGCTTAGTAAGTTTATCTTTGATTCCAGAGTGGGGGATGGTGTTGAAGGCCTTGGCGAGGTCTAGATAAGCTGTGTGGACCGCCTTACCCTCATCCACAGCTCTGGAGACTGATTAGAAGAAGTCAATCAGGTTCAGGAGACAAGATTGGCCCTTCACGAACCCAAACTGAGTGGGGTCCAATGTTTGAAGGTTGCCAATGTTTTTGTTTATAAGTTCCATGTTAATGCATTCCTTGCCCTTGCAGGTCAGTCTCATCAGACTGATGGGACGGTAGTTCCCAGAATCCAAGGTGGATTCCCCCCTTGTGGAGTGGGATAATTGTAGCTGTGTGACACTCAGTGGGCACAAAGCCTGAGGTGAGGCTATGCTTAAACATGGCACTTAGGTGAGGTGCAAGTTCATTTTGTAGTTCATGTAGTACTCAGCCCGGGATGCCATCTGGTCCCATGGATGCTGTATTCTTATCTTTGGAGAGTGCAGTTTCTACCTGTGTATCCGTGATTGCCGGAATTTGGTGATCTTTTGGTATTGAGATGGGCCCTTTAGGGGGTGAGAGGGGGGCTGAAGTTGTCACTAAATTGATATGCCAGGATATTGGCAATATCCTTGGGATCAGTGTATTTAATGCCATTCTGTTGTAGCTCAGAGCAGATCTGAGAATTGCCATTTAGATTCTTGACATAACTATAGAATGCCTTGTGGTTGTCTTTGGAATCTTTGGCAATTTTATTTTTGTAACTAGCTTTGGAGTATTTTATGAGGGATTTCAGCTTCTTATTGAGGCTGGTAATGGAGTTTTTTTGCATCCTGGGATTTTCCTCTTTTCTGCAACAGATTCTTCTTCTGTTGTATAGTTTGTTTATGGCAGGGGACCACCAGATTGGCTTCCTTTTTTGGAGGAGAGCATCTTGGTTCTATTTGGGATGGCATGATTCATGCACGAGTGGATGTGATTGTACAGTGCCTTAGTATAGGATTCAGCAGTCGAACTTTCAGCTCCCGTCTGCATGGGTGTCATAAAGTTTGGCACTTTTGACTTGAGTAGCATGAAGTTGGCTTTGGAGAAGTTTTTTACGGAAGTTTCCGTACTGAGGGGTGGGGGTGGGATGTGGATGTCAAGGGTGATTAGCTTATGGTCAGACCTGACCAATGAGGGGGTGACCACTGGTGTGGGTCTCCCATGTTGGTAATGACTAGGTCTAGGATATTGGAGCCCCTGGTGAGACAATGGATTAGTTGATCCAGGGATTGCAGTCGTACCTAGTGTTAGTTGCACCTGAAAATTTTCAGATGCATTGTGTTGGGCAACTAGCCTGGAGGTGTGAATATCCTTGGTGAATATGGACACTCCTCCACATTTAGTGTTTCGGTCTTGGTTTGGTGATCGAAAAGTGTGGTAAGAGTTGTAACCTGGTATTGCATGGGTGCTCTCTAGAGCCTTGAACCAGGTCTCAGTTACTGCACAGATATCGATGTTCTCCATTTTTAGGAGTGCCTTGAGAGAGTGCATTTTGAGGTTTAGACTTCTAGCATTGAGTAGCATTACCTTCAGATTTTGCATGCTTGTATCTGTTATGGTGGTGGTTTTGTCCTTTGAACCTTGCCTAAAAAAGGCACTATAGGGGTAGCAAGAGCTTTAGCTAGCAACCTGAATCCCAGGGGCGACAGGTGCAGACCATCTCTGGCAAAGCATTGTGGTTTGTCGATCATGTCGTCCCAGGCAGACAGATACTGGATTCCCTTTGAATGACACCAGAAGCTTAGCCAATTGTTAAAGTCAATCATTTTGTCCTTATACAGTGGCATCATTCTGGGTGAAGGCAGGATGCTACTCAGGGCTAGGGTTATACCTGCCTGGTCCACATGATCTGAGAGCTCTTCCATGTCTCTTTTCATGTAGTCCAGGGAGGTACATCTCAAGTCATTCACTCCAACATGGACAATGACAGAGTCATATTTGTACTTGTTGTGGAGTGACTTGAGTGCATGCGTTATGTAGCAGATCCTGGCACCTGACAGGCAGCTGACTGCAGTTTTCTCCTTGTTCAGCCTGGTGAGTTGAAAATCAGTGTGCCTGATTATAGAGTCACCTATGACTAAAGTTTTGGGTACATTGTCTTGCCTTAGGGGCTGTTGTTGGGTGGCACACGTGTTGTGAACTGTGTGTCACTTTGGCTGTGACTGGTGTTTATTTATGTTTCAGCTTCGGAGGTTCTTGTTGCTTTGGCAGATTAATGTTAAGGGCCTCCACATATGTGGGTTTAGTGTTGCTATGTGTGGGTGTCGATGGTGTGGTTTTTGAAGGGCTATGTGTTGCTTGAGGTTTAGTGCAGGTGTTAACCTTCTCCTCTTGATTGTCTAGCACAATCTTGGCTGGAGAGAGTTTTGCTTCCAGTTTGGCTATGTAAGTGCATCTCTCACAGGTTGTAGTGTTGGGTGGTAGGAGGAGAGGGTTGTCTGTGTACATGAGGCAGTTGCTGCATTGCCCCAGTATGCCCTGATTCACCAGATGGACAGGAGAAATCACCGGAAGCTGACCCTTGGACATGCCTGTTTAGGTGCTTTTTTTTGTAAAGTACAAGAGCTATTTTCCCTTAACTTTGCAAGGTACTTTGTAATTATAGGCTGTTTAGTGCCTATAATTAATTTCTCCCTATTAACAAGGAGAGTTGAGTGCTTGTATTGGTTTAAGGCTTCCTTGTGCTTTCCAGCAGGTTTTAGAGCAAGTGCTAGTCACAGGGGTTCAGATTTTAGTGCTACTACAGAGAAACCAGCTAGTTCTAAGGAAACATTTGAAGAGCAGACTTTCTGGCACCTGGAATAATTTAACCATAGCCCCACTGTGCTGCATGATGCGAAAAATGCACGTACAATGCCCCTTTTGGTATGTACCTCACAAGACATCTACAACAACTGGAAAGACACAGAAATACCTCACAAAGAGGATTACTGGCCTCAAACAGATGCCCTACACAGACCGTCTCAAAAAACTACAGCTTTACTCAATCGCATATCGCCTACTCAGGGGTGATCTCTGCCTAACATACAAAGCTATGCCAAATCCAGAGCTGATGGACATGCTCCACTTAAATAAATCCCAATCCCTCCAAGCTACATGCTCTAGGGACCTAAACCTTGTCACCACAATAAACAGAACATGCTGGAGGGATAGATTCCTGTTCCAGAGACTTCCCACACTCTGGAACAGATGACCTATCTATGTCAAACAGAGCTCCTCATTAACACTCTTCAAGAAAAATCTTGATGATTGGATGGGAAATGGGAAATTCACCCCAGGGATCACTTCTGTGGCTCTGCTAGACAGGGGCACAAGAAAATAATTTTCTTGGGTGGCGAAAGCCAGGGTACATTGTTTGGCTAGGCTTATATAGGCCCTAGGGCCAATAGCCTAGTACCTACCTATGAACCTATGAACCTGTACGCATGCGTTTTTGAGCCAGAAAGTTGAAAGGGATAGAAATCAGCCCAAAATGGCTAATAAAATTACAATTTCAGAGCTGGAAACTACTCCTTTAGTTTTAGATAGGCAGTAAAATGCTCATCACTCCCACTGGTAAGAAGTAGGACTTCCCACTACCACAGCAAGGTCTGGATATCTCTGAACGCAGAAAATAAAGTCCTGAAACCAGCAAAGCCTGGGATCTGGACTATACTAGCTAGGAAAGGTGGGAAACGAACAAACAAGATAGTATTTTTTTATTAAAACAGGCTAAATAATGCAATAATACAGTAAATAAACACAGAAAAGGCTAACACACTTGAGTGTGTAGCCCTAAACAGTAAATGTAATTAAAACTCTACAAAATTAGCAATTTAAAACTTTTTAAATGAAGCAAGGCAAGTGCACAATTGAAACGATTTAAGAGGCAGTAATACAGTATAATAAGTAGCTAGTCTACATATACAGAAAAGTCTATATATACAGAAAAGCAGCTAAAATAACACTGAAACAATTCAGATGCAGTACAACCTAGAACAATATTAAGGCAAATACAGTTTAATAAATGTACCAAAATATACTCTGTATTTCCAAAATGTTTCAGAAGCACAGTCAGAGCAGAAGGAGATGTGGGCATTTTTTTTTTTTAAAGAAAGGGAGAAATGAGGAACAGAAGGTTCATAGGTTCATAGGTTCATAGGTTCATACTAGGCTATCTGCCCAAGGGCATTTATAAGCCTAGCCCATAGTTATGTGGCTTTCGCCACCCCTTTAGTTTGAATAAAAACTATGCCTATCATTTTGCTGTGCCTCTGTCAAGCAGTGACACTGAAGTAATCCCTGGGGTATATCTGCAATCTCCCATCCATTGGTCAAGATTCCTCTTGAACAAGGCCAGAGAGGTGCTCTGCCTCACATGTACCGGGATTTTGTTCCACAGCATAGGGAGTCTCTGGGTGATGAATCTGTCCCTCCAGCACGTTCTATTTATAACCGTGTCAAGGTTTAAGTCTCGCCCTTGTGGTTCTGAGGGATCTAGATTTTTGAGGTGAAGCATATTCATCAAATCTGGGTTTGACATGGCCTTATATGTCAGGCACAGGTCACCTCTGAGCAAGCGGTATGAGACTGAATAGAGCTGGAGTTCTTTCAGTCGGGCACCATAAGACATATTTTGAGACCCTTTATCCTTTTGGTGAGGAACTTTTGGGGCCTTTCAAGCTGCAGCAGGTGTCTGGTCAGATACATTCGAACGGGGCATTGTACTCAATCATAGGTCTAATGAGTGATGAGTACAGGGGGACGATGACCTCCCTTGATCTAGATGTGAATCCCTTCATGATCAGGTGTGTGATATAGAAGGTTTTCCTAACTACTTTAGCAACATGAGTGTCAAACGAGAGGCTACTGTCAACCTGGGTCCCCAGATCTCTGATGACTTTTTCTGTGCTCAGTGGATTGCCACCTATATGGTAGCTAGGGTAACCTTGTTTTTCCTGAAGGGTATGACTATGCATTTTTTGGCGTTTAACTTCAGGCCATGGCTCTGGCACCAGTTATCCATTTCTGTGAGGCCCTTCTGGAGGATATCTGTGTCAGATGTGTTTTCGACTATGGCGCCCAGTTTGCAGTCATCTGCAAACTTTGTCAGCCATAACCCTCCTGTGTTTGCTTGTACTTCAGAAAAGTAGATGCCGAACAAGAGTGGACCCAGGACTGAGCCCTGTGGGACACCACTTGTGACAGGCTTTGAGTCTGACATGGCTCCAGCAACTCTGACCCTGTGGGTTCTGTCACTTAGCCAGTTTGCAACCCATCTTGTGATGTATGGGTTTACATTCAAGCTGTTGAGTTTTCGATGATACCTGAGTGGGGTATTGTGTCGAAGGCCTTTGCCAGGTCGAGGTAGGCTGTATGGACTGCCTTTCCCTCATCAATGGCCTTGGTGACTGTCTCGAAAAAGTCAACCAAGTTTAAGAGGCAGGATCTGCCTTTGACAAAGCCAAACTGGGTTGGATCCAAAGTCTGCAAGTTCCCTATGTCTTTATTTATGAGTTCCATTATGATCCTCTCCATGACTTTGCAGATAAGGCTTGTCAAGCTAATGGGGCGGTAATTTCCAGGGTCTGTGGAGGCACCGCCCTTATGAAGTGGGACCACAGTCGCCGTGCGCCACTCCTTGGGTAGGTATTCTGAGGTGAGGCTAAGATTAAACAGCTGTCCTAACTGTGGGTTTAATTCCTCGTTGAGTTCATGAAGCACACAGCCGGGGACACCATCCGGTCCCATGGATGCTGTGTTTTTGCCTTAGTGAGGGCAGTTCTCACCTGGGCGTTGGAGATGTTTGGGGGCTACAATCCTCTGGAATAGATATCTCTCCTTTTGGGGGAGGGGAGAAGTTTGCACTGAACCTGTCAGCCAGTATGTTGGCAATGTGTGTAGGTTCAGTAATTTTCACATCATTTTGAACTAATTCTGAGCATATCTGGGAGTTTCCTCCTAGGTTTCTAACATAGCTAAAGAAGGCCTTATGATTCTCTTTAGAGTCCTTGGCGATTTTTCTCTCAAAATTTGCCTTGGATGATTTTATGAGAGCTCTTAGTTTTTACTTATAATGATCAAAGGTGTCTTATCTTTCAAGGATTTTGCTCTATCTTGTAGTAGCTTCCTCCTTTTGTTGTAGAGATTGTTTATGGCTGGGGTCCACCAGACTGGACGCTTGCCTTTGGTACAGAGAGTCTTAGTTTTGTTTGGGATTGCCTGATCCATGCAGTCCTGTAGGTGCTGGTAGAAGGCATTTGTAAGTGATTCAGCGGTTTGAGTAATGTTTACCACTGGCTCAGGGGCCTTAAAGGAGACCACACTAGTTTTTAGAAGTGTGAAATCGGCTTTTGAGAAGTTTTTCACTGTGGTCTTTTTGTTTCAGGTGGGGCGGGATGAGGACCTCCAGCGAGATTAGTTTATGATCTGATCTCACCAGTGAGGGGTATACTTCCGGTGTTGAACATTTTGATCCCATGTTCGTGATGATGAGATCAAGTATGTTTTCTCCTCTTGTGGGGATGGTGACTAGTTGTTCCATGGCATTTGAGTTTATGAACTCCAGGAATCTTTGGGTTAGAGTGTTCGGGCTTGAGTAGTGTTCCCAGTCTATATTAGGGTAGTTGAAGTCACCTAGTATGATGGTGTTTGGAGATACATTTATCCCCTCCAATGTTTTCAGGAAGGCCATGTGAGGTTCCTGAGTTTGAGAGGGTGGCCTGTAACATGCTTCAAATTGCAGAGCAGTCTTGCCTATGGTTAATTGCACCTGGATGGTCTCCGATGCATCGTGCGTTGCCACCAACCTTGAGGTGTGGGTGTCCTTTATGAATATGGACACCCCTCCTTTCTTGGTGTTGTCCGGATTTTGGGGCGGAACGCATGATATGAGGTGAAACCTGTTAGTGCTGGGGTGCTCTCAGGAGCCTTGAACCAGGTTTCTGTCACAGCACAGACATCGATGTTCTCCATATTGAGAAGGGCCTCGAGTGCGTGCATCTTGAGATTGAGACTTCTGGCATTGAGCAGCATTACCCTTAGTTTTTTCCTTTTTGGTGTTCTAGGGTGGTAGGTTTAGAATTTGAGCCTTGCCTAAAAAGGCACTATGGGGGTGGCAAGAGCCTTTGCCAATATCCGGAAGCCCGGGGTTGACAGGTGCAAGCCGTCCCTTGCGAAGCAGCGTGGCTTGTCCAGCATGTCATCCCAGGCAGACAGACATTGGATCCCCTTTGAATGACACCAGAATTTAAGCCAATTATTAAAGCTGATCATCTTATCACTGTATTGTGGCATCATTCTAGGTGAAGGTAGGATACTGCTCAAGGTCAGGGTCATACCTGCCTGGGCTACATAATCAGAGAGCTCCTCGATGTCCCTTTTCATGTAGTCCAAGGAGGTACGTCTCAGGTCGTTGACACCAGCGTGGACAATGACTGAGTCGTACTTGTACCTGCTGTTGAGAGACCTGAGTGCTTGCGTTATGTGGCGGATAAAGAAACTAAGTGGCTTGGCCTTCTCAGATGTTCTCTCTGTATTAGGTAGAATGAATTAATGGCACTAGACTGGGAGGAGTGAGGAGAGTCCATGATCAAATTTAGAGTAGGGGAGGGCAACTGCAAGACCAGCAGGTATAAAGACAAGATGCCAATGGGAAATACCCCTCCCCTACTACTACTAATAATATATATATATATAAAAAAGCTTAAAGCAAATTTTAGTAAGGGAGAGTTTACAAATAAACCTGAAGCCAAAGCGACACACTGGCAGTTACTGTTACAAGTCAAGTTTCCTGAGTTAAATGAGATAATTGATATAAATTTTTTTTTAACAGGAAGGAGACTAATCAGGAAATACTTTTTAGGGTTGAAAACTGGTTTTAGTGGTTGTTTTAAATTGTGTTATTTATCTGAAGTTGTTTTTTATATAAATTTATTTACTTATCGTGTGAGTTTGTCAAGTGCTATTTTATGACATTAAATAGAGGCAGTGGACAAGCTGCATTCATTCTGAAGATGTGTATTTTGTATGGTATTAAAAGTGCCAAATAAAAAGTTAAATGGTATCCCATTTTACCAGTTGTAAGTGGTGTTTTGCATTATTTTTAGACCGATAACCTTGCAGAACAACCAGAATTGGAAACATACTTAAGATTAAAAAATAACAAAACCTTTAAAATAGATTAATGGAAGATAAAGGTAAGTGACCATGCATTTGGGTGAAAAATTATAAGAACTTTTTCTCCAATGTGTTCACAACATGGAGCAGTCAAAGCAATTTAATTCTTTCAAAATAAAATTACAATATGGCATTAATGAAGCCAAACCATTATTGTATATTATTCCTTCATGAACAATATGAATTCAAGAAAAAGTGCTCCATCTTCCAAAAAGAAGGACTTCCTCCAAGGAAAGCATTTACAGAAGAGGTCCAGAATTTGGTGGAAGCCTTCCTTGTTGCTATGGATTAGTGACTTTTTAACTAATTAATTCAATGTACTACACAAATGTATTACCATTCCATTCTTTGGATGAGGAATTAAACTGAGTTCTATCTACCTGAGTTGGTGGTAATGCTGAAGGATGTAAATAATCGGGTCTCCTTCTATTGGTTGAAAGTACACTTCATCGACAAAGAGAAGGCTGAGCCCACTTTGACGAAAGTGCACTATGTCAAAAGTGCACTTTCGCAAAAGTAGATTCGCCGAATCGCATTACAGTGGAGTTAAGTGAATATATCTTTTTCCCCACTGCAGTGCGATCTCAGAGTTAGTATATTTAAGTAGGGGATGTGGGTGGGAGGAGCCCCCACATGGAAGGTGCAAGGGGCTTGCCCCCCTGCATAAATGTGATTTAGTGTTTTGCTTTTTATTTTTTTTTCCATTATTTTGTGTTTCATGAAAGTACATTTTCGACAAAGTGCACTTTTGCGAAAATGAGTTTGACAGTTTATGTTTCAATGAAACATAATTTCGATGGATCAACTTATATCTAAATGATCACATAGTGCTAATGGAAAAGAGCAGGAATACATTATTAAAACTCATATTTATATATTTACATAATTTTTTGAAAATGAAAAAAATGAAAATTTTCATATAAACAGGGATAGTGTCAAGTAAAAACAAAAACAGGTACCAAAAAAAAACAGTCATTTCAAACCTTACATTCTTTTTTATAACTAATGCTTAATCTTTGTTACAGTCCTAGTCATTTCACACTTATTTATTGTACAGCAATTCCTTATAACTAGCTAGCTTCATTTGCTGTGCCACACACACAAGTACAATAATCTTAGTTATTCATTTTTATTTTTGTATCATTTCTAAATCATATTTCCCATATAAAAGAATTTGTAAAGAAACTTGTAATGAGTAGTATATGGGAGCATGTTTTGAATTTGTACTATTTTTTGTTTATTTATTTCCTTGTAGCATTCCCAAATACATTTGCTCTAAGACAATCTGTTAAAAATGTTTATCATTTTCCTCTTCTCCACAAACAGCACCCTCTTTCTTTCTTTTATTTTTGATATATACAGCTTTGAACCTTTGACGGGTAATTTAATTAACAAAACCCTTCTTAGAAATCCCTGTACTCCTACACATTCTACAGCTTCTTTTTCTTTGCTTGGGAACAAGACGGATAATTTACTATGGTTTCTACAACTGACAATACTGCAAAACCCTTTTATTGAAATCCTGTTTCAGAGAGTATGGAATATGTACATTTCCCTACTGTTATGTGGACCATGGAGTTGATATGTATAAGTTAACAGGGATTAGGGGACTCCTTCCTCATTGGGGGTTCAGGGAAGCTTCCCTCTCTGAAAAAAAAGAAAATTGTGTAGGAGCTCATTGAAGGTGACTTTCAGTTTAACTGCGGTGCACTATTTGCAGCTGGGGAAACCACAGCTGATATATTACCATGAACTGCTCTGATTTATTGACTTTTTTATACATTCTGATAAAATTTTTTTCTATGGATTAATATCAAAACTATATATAATTTATTCATACCATTGTTTTATATTACTTTTCCTACATCTATTTCCATAATGTACAATCATGAATTATGTAATTAGGCTAAATATACAACTGTTTTAATCAAACGCAAGCCCTCATTATATAATATTATCATCTAGAACACCATATCAACCCAAGCATAACCTCCATCAGCTAATTTTATTTGTTGAAAATTATACACCACACCAAAAAATAAATTAATTTACCCAAGATCAGTGAATTAATAGAATAATACTTATTTTGAAAATTGAACATAAATTATGTCACTTGAGAGGAGTGAAGAGCCTGAATCCTCACCACTGACACTGGAGAGGAATATGCACTTGAAATACAAATGGGTTAATTCAGTATTTCAGGATGCAGACCACTCAGCATCAAGCACAGTTTCCCTTAAGATCACACAGGGCACACACTCAGCCCAGGGCCTGGGTGTCTCTGTCTGCCTCTACCCAGGTCCCCAGTAAGGTTCCCGACTGGCATTGTGAAATCAGTGCTTCATGTCCCTGTCCCAAATAGCTGACACAAACACTCTTTGAAATTTAATTTTTACACACACACACACACACACACACACACACACACACACACACACACACACACACACACACACACACACACACACACACACACACACACACACACACACACACACACACACACACACACACACACACACACACACCTGGGAAAGGCTGGCACAGATTACTCATGCTACCAACTTTGCCCAGACTATAAGGCAGATTCACTGCGACCAGTCAGTTACTCTAAGGCTCTTAAAAATGTATTCAATTATGCTGAGTGAAGTTAATATTAATACAAATGGTAAAGGACCAGCCACAATGAAAATTTTAAATATATTTAATAATAAATAATAAAAGAACAAGAAAATAGTAAATGTATATTTACAGTAAACCACAGAGTTCAAATCACAGGAAATATTGAAAATAATATTGATGGACAGACTCATACAAATAAAGAAAAACAATCTCTAAACTAAGCTTCTCTATATTCCTGACTGAATCTAGGATCATTACTGCTCCCTAATAACTTACTTGATAGAACAAGGCACAATGAAATACATGAGCAGTCTTTCTAGTCAAGTCCCCCAAAAATAGAGTATCAGATATTACTCCTTGTAAAATATGATATCCAAGATGGCTTGCAAAATGACCTCATCTGGCCACCTGACTCTTGGTTCTCACAGTATTCCCCTTTGAAGCTGAGACAGGAATTTAGCATAGGCAGCTGCAATACACATCTGCAGAAGGTCAGATGGTAGTGGATTTTGCGAAAAGGATGGGCATGGCTGTGATGAATACGTATTTTAACAAGAGGGAGGAGCATAGGGTGACATACAAGAGTGAAGGAAGATGCACACAGGTAGATTATATCTTATGTAGAAGGGCCAATCTGAAGGAGATTGGAGACTGTAAAGTGGTGGCAGGGGAAAGTGTAGTTAGGCAGCATAGGATGGTGGTTTGTAGGATGACATTGGTGATCAAGAAGAGGAGGATGAGTGTGAGGGCAGCACCAAGGATCAAATGGTGGAAATTGAAAAAGGGTAATTGTGAGGTGATGTTCAGGGAAGAGTTAAGATAGGCACTGGGTGGCATTGAAGAGTTACCGAATAGCTGGGTAACTACAGCAGAGCTAGTAAGAGAGATGGCTAGAAGGGTGTTTGGTGTGACATCTGGAAAGAGGAAGGAGGACAAGGAGACCTGGTGGTGGAATGAAGAAGTACAGGAGAGTATACAGAGAAAGAGGTTGGTGAAGAAGAAGTGGGATTGTCAAAGAGATGAAGAAAGTAGACAAGAGTATAAGGAGATGAGGTGGTTGGCAAAGAGAGAGGTGGCGAAGGCTAAGGATAAGGCGTATGAAGAGTTGTATAAAAGGTTGGACACTAAGGAGGGAGAAAAGGACCTGTACAGATTGGCTAGACAGAGGGACCGAGCTAGTAAAGATGTGCAGCAGGTAAGGGTGATAAAGGATAGTGAGGGAAATGTACTCACAAGTGAGGAGAGTGTGTTGAGCAGATGGAAAGAGTACTTTGAGGGGTTGATGAATGAAGAGAATGAGAGGGAGAGAAGGTTGGATGATGTGCGGATAGTGAATCATGAAGCGCAGTGGATTAGCAAGGAGGAAGTAAGGATAGCTATAAAGAGGATGAAGAACAGAAAGGCTGTTGGTCCAGATGACATACCTGTGGAAGCATGGAGGTGTTTAGGTGAAATGACAGTGGAGTTTTTCACTAGATTGTTTAATGAAATCTTGGAAAGTGAGAGGATGCCTGAGGAATGGAGAAAAAGTGTTTTGGTACCGATTATTAAGAATAAGGGTGATGTGCAGAGCTGTAGTAACTACAGAGGGATTAAACTGATCAGTCACAGCATGAAGTTATGGGAAAGAGTAGTGGAAGCTAGGTTAAGAAGGGAGGTGATGATTAGTGATCAGCAGTATGGTTTCATGCCAGAAAAGAGCACTACAGATGTGATGTTTGCTCTGAGAGTGTTGATGGAGAAGTACAGTGAAGGTCAGAAGGAGTTGCATTGTGTCTTTGTGGATTTAGAGAAAGCATATGACAGGGTGCCTAGAGAGGAGTTGTGGTATTATATGAGGAAGTTGGGAGTGTCAGAGAAGTATGTAAGAGTGGTACAAGATATGTATGAGGGTAGTGTGACAGCAGTGAGGTCTGCGGTGGGAGTGACGGATGCATTTAAGGTGGAGGTGGGATTACATCAAGGATCAGCTCTGAGCCCTTTCTTATTTGCAATGGTGATGGACAGGTTGATAGACGAGATCAGACAGGAGTCCCCGCGGACTATGATGTTTGCAGATGACATTGTGATCTGTAGTGAGAGTAGGGAACAGGTGGAGGAGACCCTGGAGAGGTGGAGATATGCTCTAGAGAGAAGAGGAATGAAGGTCAGCAGGACTAAGACAGAATATGTGTGTGTGAATGAGAGGAAGTATAGAGGAATGGTGAGGATGCAGGGAGTAGAGGTGGTGAAGGTGAATCAGTTTAAGTACTTGGGATCAACAGTTCAGAGTAATGGTGAGTGTGGAAGAGAGGTGAAGAAGAGAATACAGGCAGGATGGAGAGGGTGGAGAAGAGTCTCAGGAGTAATTTGTGACAGACGAGTACCAGTAAGAGTGAAAGGGAAGGTCTACAAGAGGGTAGTGAGACCAGCTATGTTATATGGGTTGGAGACAGTGGCATTGACAAAAAGGCAGGAGTCAGAGCTTGACGTGGCAGAGTTGAAGATGTTAAGATTTGCACTGGGTGCGACGAGGATGGACAGGATTAGGAATAAGTATATTAGAGGGTCAGCCCAGGTTGGAAGGTTTGGAGACAAAGCCAGAGAGGCAAGATTACATTGGTTTGGACATGTGCTGAGGAGGGATGCAGACTATATTGGGAAAAAGATGTTAAGGATGAAGCTGCCAGGTAACAGGAAAAGAGGAAGGCCTAAGATAAGGTTTATGGATGTGGTGAGAGAGGATATGCAGGTGGTTGGTGTGACAGAGCAAGATGCAGAGGACAGGAGGAAATGAAAACAGTTGATCTGCTGTGGCAACCCCTAACGGGAGCAGCCGAAAGAAGAAGAAGAAGAAGATGCAATACACATCTATATGTTTATGGGAGTGCCTGGGGCTTCCCCTCTTTTTACTGAGCTAATGAACAAAGGCTTCTTCCAGACCCACCATCTCCGATCCTATTCAACACTGTGGGGTGCTATTTTAATGGTTTAGCAGCTCGTATACATTTCCCTTATTTCATAGGTGTGTACTGGGCTAATGACCCTGGAGCCTTTACAAGCCTAGCCCATAGAAGTGCCCTGGCATTGTGCTGCCCAACGTTAGTTCCCAGTACCTCTATCAAGTAGAGCCACTGGAGTGATCCTTATAGGTTCATAGGTTCATAGTTCAGTACTAAGCTAACTGCCCTTGCGAGCAATTTTAAGCCTAGCCAATTATCCCTTGTGAGACTCAAACCTTGCACCTTGTGTTTGTAAGGCAAACACCTTAGCCATTAAGCCACCCTTTCAACCCTGGGGTGAACTTTCAATTTCCCATCCACTCATCAAGATTTCTGTTGAATAGAACCAGTGAGGTGCTCTGCTTGATATGTATGGGAAGTCTATTCCAGAGCATGGGCAGTCTTTGGGTTATGAACCTGTCCCTCCAGCATGTTCTGCTGATTGTGGTAATGAGGTTGAGCTCTCTGGAGTGTGTGGAGTGGAGGGATTGTGATTTCTTTAGATGTAGCATTTCTAACAGAGCTGGGTCAGACATGACTTTGTAAGTCAAGCAGAGACTTAGTAGACGATATGAGGCAAAGAATAGCTGGAGTTTTTTTAATCTGTCTGTGTAGGACATATGTTTAAGGCCTAGGATCCTCTTCATGAGGTACTTTTATGGCCTCTCCAGCTGTTGCAGGTGTCTAGTGAGGTACTTGCCAAATGGGGAATTATACTCTATGACTGGTCTAATGAGGGAAGAGTAGAGAGAAATGATGACCTCTTTCTTCCTGGATGCAAAACCCTTGGTAATGAGATGTGCTACATAGAAGGACTTTCTGACCACAGTGGCAGTGTGGTGGTCGAAGGAGAGGTTGCTGTCAATCTGTGCTCCCAGATATCTTATAACGCCTTCATTGTTCATTGGGCTCCCATCTATGTGGTAATTAGTGGGAACTGAGTTTTTCCCAAAGGGGATGACGATGCATTTTTTGGCATTAAGCTTAAGGACATAGTTTGGACACCAGTCATTGGTCTCAGTAAGGTCTTTCTGTAGGATGTCTGCATCACTTGAGGAGTTAACAATGGCTTCCAGCTTGCAGTCATCTGTGAACTTGGTCAGCCAGAGACCCTCCATGTTGGCCTGGACATCTGGGAAGTAGATGCCAAATAGGAGAGGACCCAGGACCGATCCCTGTGGGACTCCACTTGTGACTGGTTGGCAGTCTGACTTACTTTCATACTGTGGGTTCTATCGGTGAGCCAATTTGCAACCCACCTAATGATATAGGGGTTGATGCATAGTTTGGTGAGTTTATCAATAATTCCTGAGTGAGGAATGGTATCAAAGGCCTTGGTCAGATCAAGGTAGGCTGTATGAACTGCCTTACCTTCATCCACAGCTCTGGTGACTGACTCAAAGAAGTCAACCAGGTTGAGCAGGCATGATCTACCTTTCACAAAACCAAATTGAGTGGGATCTAGAGTTTGGAGATTCCCTATATCCTTGTTAATAAGGTCCATGATGATGTGCTCCATAGCCTTACATATCAGACTTGTCAGGTTAATGGGGCGATAATTTCCAGGGTCTGTAGTCGCTCCTCCTTTATGAAGCGGGATAACTGTAGCACTGTGACATTTGGTAGGGACGATGCCTGAGGTGAGGCTGTGAGTGAACAGGGTATACAGATGTGGTGCCAGTTCACTTTCTAATTTATGTAGAACACAGCCAGAGATATTGTTGGGTCCCATGGAAACTGTATACTTGGCCTTGGACAATGTAGCTTTAACCTGTGCTGCAGTAATGCTGGGTGCCTGACATTATTCCTGTATTGAGATTGGTCCTTTTGTGGGGGGAGAGAGGGGTAAAGTTGGCACTGAATCTGTTGGCCAGTATGTTGGCAATATCTGTTGGCTCAGTATAGGAGTTACCATTGTGCATTAACTCAGAGCAAATCTGGGCATTGCCATGGAGATTCTTGATATAACTATAGAAGGCTTTGTGGTTGTTTTTAGCGTCTGTCACAATTCTACCTTCATAGCTGGCTTTGGAGGTTTTGATGAGGGATCTCAACATTTTGTTGAGGCTAATAAGGGAATTTTTCTAGTCTTGGGACTTCATCTTTTTCTGCAACAGCTTCTTCCTTCTGTTGTAGAGTTTATTAATGGCAGGGGACCACCAGATTGGCTTTCTTTTTTTGGAGGAGAGCATCTTGGTTCTGTTAGGTATGGCTAGTTCCATGCAGTTATGTATGTGTTCGTACCGTGCATTGGTGTATGATTCAGCAGTCATGCATCTATTTTCCATTAGTATGGGTGCTGTGAAGATAGCCACCTCTGTTTTTAGGAGTCCAAAGTCAGCTTTGGAGAAGTTTTTCATGGTGGATAGCTTTGCAGGGGCTGTGGGTGAGATGAGATGTGGATTTCCATGGTCATTAGTTTGTGGTCAGATCTAACCAGGGAGGAATTGACTATTGGTGTAGAGCAGCGGTTGCCCATGTTAGTAATAACCAGGTCAAGGATGTTGCTTCCTCTAGTGGGGGTAAGAATGAGCTTGTCCAGGGCATTGGAATTGATGAATTCCAGAAAGCTTTGGGCCAGTGCATTGGTGCATGAGTAGTTTTCCCAGTTGATGGAGGGGTAGTTGAAGTCACCTAGTATGAGAGTGTTGGATTTTAATAGTTTCTAGGGTGCTTAGGAATGTGGAATGAGAGTCTTGGGACATGGTTGGGGACCTATAGCACTCTACGGCCTGAATCGCCATCTTACCCAATGTTAGTTGTACCTGGAGTATCTCAGATGCATTATGCTGGGCTACTAGTCTGGAGGTGTGCATATCCTTTATGACTATGGAGACGCCACCACCTTTGGAGTTTCGGTCCATATTCTGGCACCAAAAGGTGTGGAATGTGTTATAGCCTGGTAGCACAGGGGTGCTTTCTGCTGCTTTAAATGAGGTCTCCGTTATAGCACAAATGTTGATGTTCTCCATTTTGAGGAGTGCTTTGAGTGAGTGCATCTTGAGATTTAGACTTCTAGCTTTCAGCACGACCCACAGATTGCATTTATTTACAGCTGTTATGGTGGTAATTTGGTCTTTGGAACACTGCCTAAAAAAGGCACTATAGGGGTGGCAAGAGCCTTAGCAAGTACCCAGAAACCCAGGGGTGACATATACAGGCTATCTCTGGCAAAGCATCGAGGTCTGTCAGTCATGTCATCCCAAGCAGACAGATTCTGGATCCCCTTAGAATGACACCAGAAACTTAGCCAATTGTAGAAGTCAATAATTTTCTGTTTGTACTGCGGTATCATTCTGGGCAACAGTAGGATGCTGCTCAGGGCTAGGGTCATGCCTGCCTGGGCCACATAATCTGAGAGCTCCACCATGTCTTTTTTCATGTAGTCCAGGGAGGTGCATCTCAGGTCATTCATACCCACATGGACAGTGACAGAGTCATACTTGTACTTATTGTGGAGTGACTGAGTGTGTGTATTATGTGTCAGATTCTGGCACCTGATAGACAGCTAACTGTTACCTTATCCTTATTCAGCCTAGTGAATGGGACATCAGTGTGCCTCACTATTGAGTCACCTATGATTATTGCATTGGACAAGCTTTTTTGCCTTAGGGGCTTAGGTTGAGGGGCACACTGTGTAGGTGAGCTATGTGTCTTGTGGTTTGTGCTGTGTTGTTGTGGTCAAGTGAGTTTCTGCCTTGGAGGTCTCTGCTGTTTTGGTAGATTTCAATTGAGACCCCCTGGGAAGGTGGGTGTGTAGTTTGTGTTTTTATGTGAGGGCTGTGATGGTGGGTGTTTTGGAGGGGTATGTGTTTCATGCGGTGTGGTGCAGGTGTTGACCTTCTCCTTTTGACCAGCTATTCCTGTCTTGGCTGGAGAGTGTATGGCTTCCAATTTGGAGATGTAAGCACATCTCTCACAAGTCTGAGTGTTGGGAGGTAGGAGTAGAGGGTTGTCTGTGTACATGAAGCAGTTGCTACACTGCCTCAGAATTCCCAAGTTCACCAGGTTAATAGGAGAAAGCACAGAAAACTGACCTTTAGACATGCCAGGAGTGATGGTCATCATTACTAAGTACTGGAGCTGTTTCCTTATAGGAAGTCTAGTGCTGATAGCACTTATGTGTGCTACAATAATTGCTACAAAAAGCCTGATGAAGTGCTTGGCAAATAAGCTAATTACAGTGCAAGAGAGAAGAGATCTAGCAAGATCTAAGGGAAAAAGTGAAGAGCAGACTTTCTGGCACCGGTAATATACTTTAAATGCAGTGCAAGCTAGCACACTTGAGTGTGTAGCAATATTAAAACAAATACAGTTAAAATAAATGCAGTTAAATGAAAAAAAAAGAAACTACTTAAATCAAGTACAGAAAGCAGTATATTCGGAAAAAAAATCAAAATGAAGGCCCTTAAAGTCTCTCTTTCTCCTTTCTGTTGCTCTTATAGACTGCAGAACGCCAAAACAGGATCTGCGGAGCTTAAACAAGTGCAAACCCACACAAACATGGGGTTTTAAACCAGAAAGTTGAAAGGGATAGAAAAACTACTCAAACGGCCAATAAACTACAATTTCAGAGCCAGGAACTACTCCTCTTGTGGTAGATAGGCTACCTAGTGCTTACCACTTCTAATGATAAGCTGGAAGGCTTCCTTCTAAGACCAAAAGGTGTGGGGAACTCAGAAATTTACAAAACAGTCCTGGATACAGCAGTTCTGTATCTGGACTACTCTAGAAACAGGAAAGGCAGAAAACAAGCTAAGAACTTTTTTTTTTTTGCAGAAAAAAATGTTAACTTGTGGCTGGAATACCTCAAAAAGGATTTAAAACTGTGTAGCTGAAGCTCTGGATGCTGCAGACCTGTATTTAGACTATGCTACTCAATTTTAAGGTTAAGAGCTCAGAAAGAAAAAACTCACAATGAAGCACAGATTAATCCACTTATAGTCAAAAGAATAGCAGTTGCAGTATGAAAAATACAGTTAAACAGTAACGAAATGCAGTAAAATGCAATTAAGCGGTTAAAGTAAGCTAGCTGGTTAACCTCTGCTGACCCAGTATCCTCTACTGAAACATATACATTTAATTAAATTACAATAATACATGTACATTTCTTTTCATTCCATCAGGGTGCACTGTTGATACATTTTAACACAAGCAAAGCTCACAAATACATTTCAGCACAAGCATTTGTACAAATCAGTTTGATATACAAATGACATATAATTATTTACAAAATTCCAGCTAGCTGTGCTGGCACAAGTCATACATCTACTGCCCTACTTCTTATGGCATGGCTGGCAGTATCTCCTATTGTCACATCTCTCCCCCCTTTGAAGACTTAAGCTAATTTTTTCAAGTGATCCTTGAAAAATGTTGCTTGAGAGAAATAAACCTATCTGACAATATGTTACTCCATTCCCTATCTTAAGACCCCATCTGCGTTGGCATTGCTGACCCCACTACTGTGTTGTACTGTCATATCATATGCCTGCAATCCTACGCTTCACCTTAATAACTTAGCATTTTGCTGGCTGGCTCTGTGTAGCCATGCTAAAGGATTGTGGTCTGTAACTACAATGAATTTCCTTCCATACAGATAAGGCTGAAGTTTCTGCAGTACCCATACTATGGCTAGACATTCCTTTTCTCACCTGCATAACATTCCTCCCTGGGTTGGGGTCTATGGCTGAGATATACCACTGGGAGCTCTTCTCCCTCTGAGGAAACCTGGCTAAATACAGCCCTCACCCCATAGTTTGAAGCATCCACCTGCACAACAAATTCTTTTCTGTAATCTGGACTGGCTAACACAGGGGGGGGGGGCCCTCCCAAAGGTCCTTTAAGCTTCTGGCTTGCCTGCTAACATGCAGGGGTCTACACTAAATTATCTGGCTTGTTTTTCCTTGTTAGGTCTGTGAGGGGAGCAGCTATTGTACTATAATTGGGAACAAACTTTCTATAGTACCCCGCTGTCCCTAAGAATGCCATCACCTGCTTTTTGGTAACAGGGGCAGGCTGTGCCTGAATGGCTTCCAATTTGGCAGGTTCTGGCCTGATCTTACCACTCCCCACTCTATGTTCCAGGTAGGAGACCTCTGCTGTACCTACCTGACAGTTACTGGGTTAAGTGGTCAACGCTGCCATTTACAGTCTACTCAGCACCTCCCTGATATGCTGAAGGTGCTTTTGCCAGGAATGGCAATATCATCCAGGTAAGCAAAGGCATAATCTCCTGCTGCTGTTAGGATATGATATACCAGCCTCTGGAATGTCACTGGGCATTTTTCAATCCAAAGGGCATCTTTGTGAACTCATACAAGCTGAAAGGAGTCACAAAGTCTGACCTCTCTCTAGTGCTGGGAGTCAAAAGCACCTGCCAGTAGCCCTTGGTCAGATCAGTAGTGGTCCGGTACTTAACCCCATCCAGCTTCACTAAGGCTTTATCTCTTCTAGGCATGGGGTAGGCATCTGACTCTGTGTTACTATTTAGTTTTCTGTAGTCTATACAGAACCTGGTGCTGTCATCCTTCTTTGGTATTAGCACCACTGGGGAGGCCCATGGACCACTGGAATTCCTGGATTCCTCCCAGTTCCAACATCTCCTGCATCTCCTCCCTCAGAGTCTGTCTAACCCACACAGGCACCCTGTAAGAGGCCTGCTTGATAGGTCTTTGGGGCCCTGTATCCATGTGGTGATGCACCAGGTGGGTGCACCCTGGTTTCCCAGTGAACATGTCCCCAGGCTCCTGCAACACTGCTCAGATTTCTCAAACCTGAGTAGGGGATAGCTGCTGGGATGTTGCTACCCCTTCCACTGAGGTGTCAGTCTGAGCCTCACTGAGGAGACCAGTCACCAGAGCCCCCTCAGACTCCTCCTGCCATCCACTGCAAATACTCAGCACAAAGGCCTTCCTGTCATGATAAGGCTTCATCATGTTAATATTGTACAATTTGTCCCCCTGCCTCCTGCCTAGCAGTTCTACCTTATAGTTACCAGCACTGACCTTCCTTACCACATTGAAGGGTCCTTCCCAAGCTGCCTGCAGCTTATTGTGTCTGACAATAATGAGCACCATCACCTGCTGTCCCACAGCATACTCTTCAAGAATTCCTGTCATACCAGACCTTTTTCCTGCTGTTGGTTTCCAGACAGGCTCTCCTGGGCTAAGTCCATGAGCTCCTTAAGCCTTGTCCCAAGGTTTAGGACATATGCCACAATGGACTCCTTGTGGGATTCATACTCATCCTCCTACTCATCACAAATCAAATCTAAAGGTCCCCTCACCATATGCCCATACAGCAATTCAAAGGGTGAAAAACCTATGAATTCTTGGGGTACTCAGAGGACTCACAATATCCTTAGCCACCCTCTGAAATGGCTCCTCAGTCACAGGCAAAGGCATCAAAGGAGCTTTGACCTTGTCTCTTGCCTTGCCTACTTTTTGGCACAGCTCATAGACCCTGCAGTATCTAGTTACATCCCTAGCGATCCCAGACCAATAAAAGTTCCGCATAATACGTGTCTTGATATGCTTTATGCCCACAGGACCTGCAAAATAAATTTCATGGGCTATGGCTAGAAGTGCCAGACAGTAGGCTCTGGGCACTACCAACTGCTGTATTACCTCACCTTCTAACCCCCCCCCCCCAGGGGTCCACTCTCTATACAGTAACCCTTGATTCCAGTATACAGACTCCCTTTTCCTTGAGAATCAGGTGTCTCCCTAGCTACCTTTCTCAAGCCTTGTAATGTAGGGTCTGAGAGCTTAGTCTGTATCAACTCTATCTTTGTGACCTTTCCCAGCCCCCTTTCTACAGGAAGTCCGGTATCTTCTGACAGCAGTGCCTCACTGTCAGCCTGGGTACTGCCAATCACCTCTGCCCTTGCAGTCACCATGTCCATGGGAACATCAGCACCTACCAGCAGCCATGACTCATCTTCAGACTCACTGCTACAGGGTAGCTCCCTCCCTGAATTAGCCACTTCACCAGTCCTGACTTCAGGGATGCAGTCTGTCTGGGTCCCCTCAGGCTGCCAGACCCACATGCCTCTCTCCAACCTGACTGCATGTCACTGCATGGGCGCAGGGTACTGCATTATCAAAATCCTTCCCTATCAAGACATCTGCAGGGCTAGCCTGAAACACACCTATTTGCTTGCTTCCCTTTTCACCCTCCCAGTCAAGATGAACCCTGGCCAAAGGCATTTGAAATGGGATCTCTCCTAAAGCTCTGACTCTGACTGGAGTGGACTGCCTAAACAAGTACTGATCCTCTTTAACCACTGCAGGCTTCATAATGGTCCTATCAGAGGCTGTGTCTGTCTTGGCAGTGGCCTGTTTTCCATCCACCAAGTTAGGATATAAATTCTGGTGTTAGTTTGGTACCCCTGTTGTCTCCATACAACTTAGCACTGGCATTCTGTTATTCCTACTTGATGGCTCCCACACCTTTTGTTACCCACCTTGCCTTCATGGACATCTATATACTACAGGGCTCCACTGGTTACATTTAAAGCATTTAACCCTTGATCCTGGCCATGTACCTGAACTAGTGGCTTTCCCTATTACTGATGAACTCTGTTGAGGTGGTTTAGACTGTCCCCATGGGTTCCCTTATATCCATGTGGAGCATTGGGTATCCCTTTCCAGTGCAGTGATGCCTTTCTTGCTAAGTAGAGATCCCCTTTTTTCACCAGCTCATCTTCAGAGTTGCATTCCCTGTCTGCCAACCAGATTCTCATGTCCTCAGGCAAAGTGCTAAGGGCTTGTTCCCTCAACAAAAGGTCTTCCAGCCCTTGAAAACTGGTAATCTGACACCCACCTATGAAAATAAGTGCTTTACCCAACAATATAATCACACACACTTTCACCTGCCTTGCGTCTATGCTCATGAAACTTTTTTCTGTAAGCTTCAGGTGTTAACTTAAAACATTCCAATAAACATTTTTTGTAACTGTAGCATTGTTTAAGTAGTCAGTATCAGACAATTTAGAATCAGCAGTTACAGCTTTACCATGGAGTAAGGGGGTCAGGAGCCATACCCAGAGCCCTTGGTCTACATTATACTGTTTACATACCCTTTCAAATATATGAATAAAACTATTAAAATTATCATCCTCTGTAGATTGGGGAAGAAATGTACTGTCCTTTATTGCTTCTGGGGTTTGGTTACTCCCTTCTCCATTATCTTCATGACCCTAGTGAGGAGTCAGCGTTTCCTTTTCATATTGCCTCTGCCGCTCATTTTCTTTAGTTTCCAAGTGCTACAGTCTCTCGTTTTCTTCAGCCTTCAAATGCTGCTGTCTCTCTGATGACTCTAGTTTCAAATATTTGGCATCCAGTTCAGGTTTCTTTAACTCCAGATGGATTTTAAGTCATCTGAGGAAAAGATGAACTGTTCTGTTTCTGAGAGCTGTACATCCCCAATGCCAGACTGGTTGTCTTCCTGGTTGCTGGACTGTGCTGCAGTTGTGATTAAGGCTGCAGTCATTTCCCCTTTAGTCAGGTTGACATGCACCAGTCCTTTGGCTTGGCACATCTCAGCCACCTGGTCCCTTGTCATCTTGCCATATTCCTCTGCTGACATCCTTGCCTGCTCTCCCTGACTAATTAAGTTAACAAAAAGTAAATAAATAAAACTATTATGAAATGAAATTCTGAATGTCTACTTTGTGAGTGCTTGAGAGTACACCTTTTTAGTGACAACTACTTGCAAGCTACAGGAGTTCAATTAATATCCCACCACTGTCAATCAAGGAACCTGAATCCTCACCACTGAAACTGGAGGGACGTCCACTTGGAATACAAATGGATACACTCAGTATTTCTAAATGCAGACCTCTCTGCATCAAGCACTATTTCCCTTAAGGGCAGACAGGGCACACACTCAGCCCGGGGTCTGGGTATGTCTATCTGCCTCTCCCCAGGTCCCCAGTAAGGCTCCACACTGCCACTGTGAAACCAGTGCTTCATGTCCCTGGCCCAAGTAGCTGACACACACACTCTTTGAGATTTACTTTTCACACGCAAACACACACACACACACACACACACACACACACACACACACACACACACACACACACATACACACACACGCACACATGCACACACGCGCACACACACGCATACACACACACACACACACACACACACACACACACACACACACACACACACACACGCACAAAGACACATACACACCTGGGAAAAGCTGGTACAGATTATCCTCTCTACCAACTTTGCCTAGACAGTAAGGTAGATTCACTGCCACCAGTCAATTACCATAAGGCTATTAAAAGGTTATCCAATTATGCTGAGTGAAGTTAATATTACAAATGATAATGTTGACCAAACAGCAAGGATTTCAGGAGTGGTCAGAGTTATCACCTAATAAATATGTGCAAATACTCTCAATGCTTAAATATTTTCTAAAAAGGACCAGCCACAGTGAAAAATTTAAATATATTTAATAATAAATAATAAAAGAACAAGAAAATGCTAAATATATATATTTATAGTAAACCACAGAGTTCAGATCACTGGAAATATTGAAAATAACATTGATGGACAGACTCATACAAATAAAGAAAAACAATCTCTAAACTAATCTTTACTATATTCCTGACTGAATCTAGGAGAATTGCTATTCCCTAATAACTTACTTGATAGAGCAAGGCACAATGAAATATGTCAGCAGTCTTTCTAGTCAGGTTCCCCAAAACTGAATACTCAATACTCAGAGATTACACGCTGTAAGATATAATATGCAAGATGGCTTGCAGAATTACCTCATCTGGTTGCCTGACTCTAGGTTCTCACAGTATCCCCCTTTGAAGCTGAGACATGAATTTAACATAGACAACTACAATGCACATCTAAATGTTTATGGCAGTGCCTAGGATTTTCCCTCTTTTTTACTGAGCTAATGAACAAAAGCTTCTTCCAGACCCATCGTCTCTGGTCCTATTCAGCACTGTGGGATGCCATTTTAATGGTTTAACAGCTTATTTTTCCATTATTTTTTTAAAGTAAGCTAGCTGGTTAATGTCTGTTGTCCCAGTATCCTGTATTAAAACATATACATTTAATTTGGTTACAATAATACATGCACATTTCTTTTCATTTTTCCAGCAGGGTGCCCTGTTGATACCATCACAAGCAAAGCTCACAAATACATTTTCAGCACAATCATCTGTACAAACCAGTTTGATATATAAATTACATATAATTATTTACAAAATTCCAGCTAGCTGTGCTGGCACATCTACTACCCTACTTCTCCTAACATGGCTGGCAGTATCTGCTATTGTCACATCAATATTGGCATCATTTTATTTCTTTCATTTTCTCTTCCCATTGCCTACAGACAACTTCAGCACCACTGAACTATAACCTCAAATCTACACTACAAATCTTAGTACAATAATTAATCTCTAACTTCACCATATGTCTACAACACTTACATTTCTTCTTACTTAACACTAATTTTACTTACTTCATGATCTCAACCTTCATTGCCTTCTTTCACCCATAACTATTGTTGATTACAGTAACAAAATCATCTGCATATCATAACATCAAAGGTAACTGCACAAAATTGCTATACATTACCCTAGCTTCTCTGACTTCTGCATTTGTCTGCACAAAAGCAAATAGCACTCCACTCACTGGACATCAGTGTTTTGCTCTGTTATCAATCTTAATTCTATTACTATACCACTCATTTACCAATACCTTTACCCATCTACTGTTCTATGTATTCTTTATCAAAGATATTACAGTCTTCTCCATTCCATATGTTCTTCACATTCTTACCTTGAACTCTTAATACACTTCCTCTTCCTAAAGATCATCAAAACACATCAAACCTTTTCTGTAATAGTTAATTAATATTTTATAATCAATCTACATTACCTAACATAAATGGCCTCCAAATTTTCATCTTTCCTCTGTCCTCATTTTCTTCCACAAGAACTTTATTATACCTGCAGACGTATTCTTCCTCATCAAGCCCTTCTCACATCCTTCACTTATAATAACATTTTCTACTTCCATTTCCTCATAAAATTGATATACTTCTTATTTCCACTGGTACATTCTGATACTGTCCTTGTTTTCATGTTTAGTGACATTGTATTTGGGAGAATACCTGTAATGAAATCGCCATATGTACTTTTATATAACCTAACCTAGTATATGTTAAGGGGCAGTTCTGATACTAAAAACTCAATGGAATGTAGTGAATTCATGTACAAGTGAAGGTGTTAAAGTTTCCATTGGGAGTGGTAGCAGTATGCATTGCTCACTGAAGTGCTCCACTCATGTTTCATTTATGGCTACACTGACAAGTTGAGGTTTGTGTCAATGGATGACAACAGTCAATTGAAATATATTACCGTAGTCATTATTTAATTCACTTTTTCTGTAATCATGGAGATTATCATAAAAGCAGCTATAGATATATATATTTTTTGTGGGTGGCAGTTTGTGAATTCTCTTGTGTATTGTCATTAAGGGATTGCAAGCCCCTAGTGACATTCTGTAAAGTGTTAAACTGCAAGCAGTAAAGAAAAAAAAAATCAGTGTTCCCTTCTGTGCAGATTATTGCTGCTTTGTGACAGTTTATAAACTGTCAAGCTGCTACCATGGCAGTGGTGGTAAAAGCTAGAATTAAATAATCCTATACAGAGCAGTACAGTAGTTTGAAGATTCAGCCAGGCTGTGAAGGCAAGCATTAAAACATTTGGAAGAAAGCTGCTGTTCTTTGCTGAGATATCACTGAGCTATTATGATCAGTTAATTGTAGCTAGTAACCCATCAAACTGCTAGATATACCATGGCAGAGATTCAGCAGATTAACATCTGCAGTCATTAACTGATCATGATTACTTAAGAATAGAACAGCACAAGTAAAAGTATAACAAAATCAAGTCAAATGCTATATTCTGTACTGGCAACTTTAGTGCAAAATACACCTGAATCAACATACAGAACTCATATAAAATGTGAATTTGGATTAGCTGGGCTGCTTCCCGTCCCAAGTAACATAGTTTATCAAAAGTCTACTGTATCTGTGGGTGGTGGTAGTACCGTAACTGACCACAGAAATGGTCTTTTTTTTTAATTTTCTTTCTTTATTTGTTTTATAATTACAGTAATGGGTGGGGGTCGTGACCATGGATGTGATGAGAAAAAGCAGGTGTTTTATATTTTGGGAGAAGGCTGTATGTGAAAGAAAATGACAGCTGTGTGATCAGAGTGCAGTGACCATTGATACATTTTGCTGCAACTGGGCAGTGTAAATCAGTTTGAGAGGAACAAGTGGCAGAACACCTGAAGAATGGGTCAGAAAAATTGCCGAGTTTCATTTCCACTGTTGCATCAATTACTGCTTGGTAGCTCATTTAACAGGCCTTCATTATAACCAATTAATAGTATGCTGAAGCTAGAATAATGCTAATTATCATTTCAGCGGGCATCTGACCTTAAGGCAAGAGCACAGCTAAATTTTTAAAATAATATGGTATTACCTGACATAATTATGGAAACTAAAGCAGTATCTTGCAGTTAACGGCACTGTAAAAAAAGTTAAAATGACACAGAAATTTGTAGAATTCTTTCTGGAAATCAAAAAAAAAAAAATGAAAAAAATTATATTTTTCTTTGGCACTAGGTGGCACTCCTATCCCATAAACCAGGAACTTTATAACAAAATTTCTTTTTAAGGATACTCCAACAAAATGGATTTAAAATGCATAAATGTATCCACACTGACCGTAAGTTGATTGCCTAAAAAGTCAATGTTTATTGTATTTTATGATTCAGTGAATTAGTATGAAGTATATGGCTGAAAGCTCAGAAATTTAGATGCATATTTATATATTTTTTATCAATTCTATATAACTAATTACAAAATAACAGTACTATGTTATTATTGAGTATGCATATTTTTTATTTTCTGATTCCTGAGATATATTATACAACAAAATGTCTGTTTCTACTGAAACATTGCCATTATTATTAAATAAAAAATGAAAATTGTCTATATTAAGAAAACACTGTAAACCTATGTTTGTTTAATTAGTCACATGATGTACTCAGTACTTCATAACACCATTTCTTTTTAGCAGAAGAAAAGGGATGTGCATCCTTCCTTATGATTTATGTGATTCTCAGTTTTCACGAGGGTAGTTGACATATCCTGTGTCATATGAAGAACAGCTAAGATCTGATTTCATAAAAGTGTAATGCACAGCATACAGCTACAGCTGTTCAGACTAAATTGCAGTGAAATTAAATTGAGATTCTGATCTCTTCTAGCTAGGCAAAAATCCATAGCAATAAAATATTATTATAGAAGGATCAAATAGCTGTAGGGGAAAGGATATTATTGTTTAAACATCGTCTTTCATCAGACTGATGTATTCTGTAATACTACACCTCAGTTAATTTAACTTTACTAAGTAGTAAATCTATTTATTTTATCCATGCAGCAAGACAACAATGGACAAATGATTGTGCATGAACATCTGCCTTTAAAAAGGGTAATGATAGATGCATGACTATTCATTACAAAAAAGTTTATTACTGAGCTGCTTAAGATACTATAATTATTTAATGCCACAGAAGCAGAAGAAAGTGAAAATATTTACTTAATTTCAGTTATTTTTAGTTCTAAATCACCTTTTGCAAAATGTGCCAGTAATTGTTGATGGATTATCTCTTTTGTTTTCAATTCCAGTTAAGTATGCTGGTTGTAAAGATGTTCTGGTTTTCTAGATTCTTAGCTGTGCTGTTGCAGAGGTGTCCTCTGTACATGGCAAGGCTCAGAACTCTAAACCAATAAATCACATAGGTTCATTTGTTGGAGCCTACAGACAAAGAGGGTAATCACCTATGTTGTATGTTAAGCTTGGAGTCTACTCAACATTATGTACATACAAAAAACTGTGGACAGTTGTTCCTGTGAGAATGGGGAGAATAAGCAAGGTAACAGTTACTGCCATAAGGCCTAGCTGCTGTGACTCAACTGTTTAGAATTAAAACCATGTTCTACCTTGATTTTTAAAGGGTGGTATTGTATTACATCCTATTACTCTATATTTTAGAGGTATTATGATTAAAAAGGGCAAAAACTCAGCAAATGACTCACTGCACTCTAATTATGTCACTAAATTATGTAACTCCATCCCACTCAGTATAAAACATACTTCAGATCTTCCCAGATTTAAATTTCTTCTCAAACATCGTCTCTCTCTCTCTCTCTCAAAAAGGGCTATGCTCCGTGTCATACTTATGACTAGTCCTAACAACCTTTGTACCATTTGTCTCTTGTTACCATTTGCCAGTTTTCCCACTTTCTGTTAACTTACAACCTAGTACCTAACCACATTCCTTTTAACCTATCATAACTAGTCTATCCAATAACAAATCTTACATCTTTTCTTACATTCTCTCAATCATTAGACTAACAGAATGTACAGATTATTATAGCAATAACCCACGCCTGGGTGTGGGTAATGCTAAATTTACCCACGGTTGGCGTGGTTTGGTCCTGAGGGCGAAGCCCGAGGGACCAAACAAAGCCAACCGTGGGTAAATTTAGCATTACCCACACCCAGAAGTGGGTTATTGCTATTATACCATGACATTATTTAAGAAAAGAAACTGTTACTTTTCTTAAATAATGGCATAGTATAATGCCTGTTTACTGCCCTTCCGCAGATGTCTGGCATCCGCGGCAGTTCTGATGTACTGCGCCTGCGCAGTACATCAGAGTTGGCAAAAGCAACGGAAAAAGCAAGATCTCTGTTACTTTTTTTTGTCTCGCTATTTTAAATGAGTTTAACATGGCGTTACAGTTTTAAAATAAGCAACGGACATCTCCGTTGCTTATTTTAAAACTGTCTCGCTATGTTAAACTCATTTAACATAGCGAGACATAAAAAGCAACGGAGATCTTGCTTTCTCCGTTGCTTTTAAAACACTGTCTCGCTATGTTAAATGGGTTTAACATGAGACAGCTTTAAAATAAGCAACGGAGATCTCCGTTGCTTATTTTAAAGCTGTCTCGCTATGTTAAACCCATTTAACATAGCGAGACAATGTTAAAAGCGAGTTATACTAATGGAAAAGTCCGGCGACGGACCTTTTCCATTAGTATAACTTCGATGACAACGGCACGCTGGCCAATCAGCGTGCACGTTTTGGGGGGGTCATGGTATAATAAGCAATAATGCATGAGTGGGTGTGAGTATATCAGGATTTACCCATGGTTGGCATGGTTTTATCATGAGGGCAATGTCAGAGTGATTAAACAAAGCTAACTGTGGGTAAATTCTCATATACCTACACCCACAACTGGGTTATTGCTATTATACAATGACATTATTAAGAAAGAAATTGCTTACCTTTCTTGAATAATGCCTTTGCATAATGGTGCCGTAGTGTGCCTCCGCATTGTTCCCATTCAACATTTTCTGATGCACTCCACATGTGTATGGGACTTGCGTTCCTTACACAGTACAATCAGTGCTGTTCAACAGAAACAACAGAGAAAAAAAAAATCTACTTTTGTTTTTTTTTTTTTTTGTTTGTTTTTTTAATATAAGGCAAAAATGAGAAAATTTTTTTCAAAAACCCAGACTGTTCAGAGGTACAACAATCTGCCAAAACAGCTCAGAAATACATGGAAAATCAGGTACATTTCTGTTTCTTTAGTTCTGGTGTACCTGACTTTTGTTGTGTTTTGGTCTGCCCTCCATAGCATATATCAATAGAAAAGTCTGGCAGCTCAATGGTAATTGAATGCAATCATGGTGCTGCATGTACTACAAAACTAAAATGTCTGCAATGCTAATGATCTAAGATTTAGAGTATATATGAGATGCTAGATGGGTTGCTCATACAGAAGGGAATGTGTGTCCTATCAGAACCACTACATTTTATTAAGTGCTTAAGACTCACTTTATTTTATGCTTTATTTTATTTATTTCTGATAAGTGATTAAATGGACTGATCTAAAAAGCACCGTTTTCAGGCATGTCCTAGACAAAGTCACTAAAATGTCCATAAAGTTATTTTATTGACCATAACAAACACAAATGTTTTTAGATGGCTAAATCAAAAATATGTGGCACATGTCTTTAAAAACAAGACAGATTCAATTCAGATGTATTTCATATGTATATCAACTAAGCATAAACTAAAATTAATAATAAGATTGCACATCCTCAAACTAATTCTACAGGAAGTAATGTAAATTCAGCAATACAAAATACTGGACTTAACAAGAATGCTGCTAAATGTTATTAGCAAAATTAAATAAATGAGCATTATGTGACAGCTAAAACCATTCACTATGTGTTAAACTCCTGAAGCCATTATGACAAATTATTCCATTATTGTGAAGCTTGACAAGAAATGGATTGAATTACACAATATTGTAATCATACTCTTTGAAATTCATCAGCCATGGAGTAGCAGAATGAAGACAAAAGGAGGCCCTTATACTACAGAATCAGATGTACCAGCATAAGAAGCTCCAGAACCTTATATACAGTCTGAGACCAGACAAGTAAGTTGTGCAGCTCCCGAGGAACTGATGGAACATGTTGTTCTCATATTTTACAAGATAGAGCAGAATAATGCACAAGCTACAGATGTTTAAAATTTTTATTAACATCAATGGGAAGAGGGCACTGCACTGCGGTGGTAGTGCTGCGGTAGCATTGTCGCCTCACAGTGAAACATTGTCCTGTTCGATTCTCAGCTAAAGCGTCTTCTGTGTGGCGACATGCGTGAATGGGCATACCTTCGTTGAAGGTTGTGCATCAGGGCTGGCAACTCGGCACGTAAAAATCTACTGCCAATCATTAGCGGACTGGAGTTCCACTGTGGCGACCCCTAACTGGGAAAAGCCAAAAGACACAACAACAATGGGTAGAGGGCACTGCAATTATTAATATGCAGTGAAATGAAAATACCTATAGAAAGCGTTTCAGGTGGAAGGACTTGTTTGACGTGGGTTATATTCCTTACATTATAAAAAGAGGGCTAATAATTGGCAGACATGTGGTCTTGTGGTTTAGCCTGTCATCTAGGATCACCACACAATTGGTCATCATAAAAGCAATCTAAAGAGAATCACTGTCTCACACACCAAAGCTCTAGGTCGGGTCAATGGAGTTCCTTAGTGTAGTGTGGATTGCCTTGACAACCATTTTGAAGTTGTTAAGCTTCAGCCAATTATTGCACATGTAAGAAGGGAAGTGATCAAAATTATATGCGAAGGAGTGTTTATCTAACATATGCATCTGAGGAGCAGTACAGCTGAGCACCATCACCTTAATGATCATAGTGTATGCCTTTCCTTCAAATGAGTTCTCCTAAAGACAGCATGTATGCAGATACCAGTAGTGGGCCAAAGTGGAGCCTTATGAACTCTACATTGATGAAGTTAACACAATGGAGAATTAACTCTAGAAACTGATGCTAGCATATGTCTTCTTAGAGATGGGAGGCAAATCAATCAGTGAATATTCTTCAAAGTTCACAAAATACTTAGATATTCCAGAAGGATCCTGCATCAAATGTTACAGTGAGCTCAATGAGGATCAATACAGAGCACTATTGCTTATTTATAACAATTAGAAAATTGTTCAGAATCCTATTTATGTCTCTATCACTGCTAAGCTAACTCCTGACACGACAAAGATGTTGTTGTGTCTTTCGGCTTTTCCCAGTTAGGGATCGCCACAGCGGAACTCCGGTCTGCTAATGATTGATAGTTGATTTTTACGTGCCGAGTTACCAGCCCTGATGCACAACCTTCAACGAAGGTACACCCATTCATGCATGTCTCCATGCAGAAGATGCTCTAGCTGAGAATTGAACCGGACAGCGTCTTACTGTGAGGCGACAACGCTACCGCAGCACCACCATAGATCTAAAACCTAAATTCCTTCAAGACTAACTTAGTTTGAATATTTATCATTTTCCTTATTACTCTACAATAAATGGTAAATATGAGATAGAGTGCTAACTAAGCAGATATTCAGAACCTAAAGTACACTTCTTGAAGATCATAGTCACTAATGCCTCCACAAGGAAAGCACGATAGGCATCCAAATGTAGAAGAGGAAATGCAGATTTAATGAACCTCTGAACCACAAATGAGAAGGCAAACTATAACTTATTTAGTGAAACTTGTGTATAGCTTGCAGGTAGTTGGATGGAAGCTTGAAATTAAGGACACACAGCTAAAAAAAGTCAGGAAATGTCTAACATCAGAAGATATCCGCATGATTCATGCTGTCTTCCTCATTTGAGATAATGTTGGTAGATATAAGTGACATAATGGAGGCAGTCCTAACTGTGAAGAACCAGATGGCAAGTTTACATTCTTCAAATAAAAAGGCCTTTTAGATAGCATGATTGGCATGGGTACACAGCTTGAGTACCATCCAGAATACATCTGTAATAGTTGGATATTCCACAAAATAAACAATGCAAACCATACTTCCATAAAAATAAACAATGCAAACCATACTCTCACAAAATAAATTATGCAAACCAACCCCTGGGATTCATGAAGCTTGCACCAGGCGCCGGAGTAGTGTTGGTGATCTAACGCCAAATATGGCTGCCAAGCAATTCAGGTATGAGCTGTTTCCGCTGCACTATCAGTGTATGCCAGAGCTGTGCAGCTCCCGGGGCATGTATGCTAATTACCCCATGCGCAACAGTGTAGCATG
Source organism: Protopterus annectens (assembly GCF_019279795.1). Classification (NCBI taxonomy): domain Eukaryota; kingdom Metazoa; phylum Chordata; order Ceratodontiformes; family Protopteridae; genus Protopterus; species Protopterus annectens. The sequence continues at coordinate 169,418,343 of NC_056736.1, forward strand.
CAAATGAAGGTATATAGTGATTCATGAAGTGGTGCAGGTGTAGTGTATGCATGAAGAAATGTAAACCAAAAAAAGGTTTACATTTTTCAAACATAAAATCGGAGCCATGAAAGTGGACCAAACTTATGTATTATAATGTTCTCATCTAGATCAAGGGAGGTCATAGTCTCCCTATACTCATCACTCATCAGACCAATGATTGAGTACAATGCCCCATTCGGAATGTATCTGACCCGACACTTGCAGCAGCTGGAGAGGCCACAAAAGTTCCTCACCAAAAGGATAAAGGGTCTCAAACATCTGTCCTATGCTGCCCGACTGAAAGAACTCCAGCTCTATTCAGTCGCTTACCGCTTGCTCAGAGGTGACCTTTGCCTAACATACAAGGCCATGTCAAACCCAGATTTGATGAATATGCTTCACCTCAAAAAATCTAGATCCGTCAGAGCCACAAGGCGGAGACGTAAACCTCGACACGGCTATTAATAGGACGTGCTGGAGGATAGATTCATCACCCAAAGACTCCTATGCTGTGGAATAAAATCCCGGTATATGTGAGGCAGAGCACCTCGCTGGCCTTGTTCAAGAGAAATCTTGACCAATGGATGGGAGATCGCAGATATACCCCAGGGATTACCTCAGTGTCACTGCTCAACAGAGGCACAGCAAAATAATGGGTATAGTTCCCCATACTAAAGGGGTGGCGTAAGCCACAAAACTATGGGCTAGGCTTGTAAATGCCCTCGGGCAGATAGCCTAGTATGAACCTATGAACCTATAATGTTAATATATGCCAGTGGCTAAATATATAGCCAATGGCATAAAAAATGCACAACACATAAAAAAAATAACATTTAATGTCACGGCTACACTAATGCAAAGTAAAACTGCAGTGCATCGGTGTGCAAAGGGGATTACAATGAAAATATATTTAAATGTCATAAAACTGCAATGTAACACAATTCATGAATTCCCCATAATAGTCAATGGCACGCATGCTACACCACAACCATGGCGCAAGGGTTGCTAAGGGTCTGTGACAGTGTTTTGCACAGTAACTAGGAATTAGTAGTCAATGCCATGCCAATGAGTCAAGTAATACTGAATCACAAACTCCCCGCCAGCATAAGGATGTACCAAACAGAGTAGCAGTACAACACCGAGGTGTGGCCTGGAGGTAAACATTACATCAAGAGAGGGGTGCGCCACCGTAGCTGTAAGCACATTGGAGCATTGCTAATCCGGGTTGCCTGTTGCTAAGCAAAGCCACAAGATAGGGGTGTGGAAGTAGCCATAGCTTTGCTTAGCTGAGAGCACACAAGGTAACCGAAAGTGCATGTGAAAGTGGATGAAAACGCGCTCGAAACCAAGTAAACGGCTGTGCGTGGCGCGTACCACAGCTAAAACAGGAAGGATACGGGCCAACAATAAGGAAATGCTGAGGCATGGTAATTGGAGTACAAATGAGTAATAAACACCTAGGAACTCAGAGTGGGCCATTGACAACAGCTAACAAGGCTGCTAGCAGCTACCTGCAGAATAGGAAAGGGGAGGTGCCGTACTGCAAAGAAAAGAGAACTGTCACAGCAGAACAAAGCAAACTTGCAGTAGATCAGCTACATAACACATTTCGCAACACAATCTTGGGTTGTGAAAGTACAAAACAAGAAAGCAGGCAGCTGGATGCATGCCTGACAATGCGAGGGGAATCGGGTTGAAAAGTGAAGTAAAGGGCAATAGATGAATCATGGCAGCCAAGAGTAAGTCAACACCAAAGGCCCCACAATAGCAGTACCTGCTGTAAAACCCATAATTAAGATAACCTGCAGCTGAAATTGCACATACACACCCAATTACACCAGCATCATCCATTGCACAATAGTATAAGGTGTGAAAGCCCCCCACACACACTTGTGTATTCCCAGACCCTCTGCACAATTTGGTGTATACAGATGAGGAACTTTTAATATGTACATGTTAGGGGCTGCCATAGCTTTGATTCACTAGCATGTGTTGGAGATTGACGGTGGTGTGGAGGATGATGCTGACAACCATCTCAGGCACTGGAGGAGGAGAAGAGTGTTCAGACCCAGGGTAACCTACCAGGGGCTACATAATCTGGAGATAGTAGAGCATTACAGGATGGACAGGGACACCATACAGCAAGTTGTTGGGTTGTGCCGACCACACCTCAGAGCCAGAAGTAACAGAGGGGAACCCATCCCAGTGGACACAAAGGTATGTGTAAACTTGAGAATACTAGCCACATGTACCTTCCAAAGGCCAACTGGGGATATCATGGGGATCTCACAGGCATCAGCATCCAGGGTACTCCACCAGTTCCTGGATGCCATGTTACCACATGCCAATGAGCACATATACTTCCCCCGAACGCAGGAGGAGTTGGCCAGCAATATGCATCTATTCCACCATGTGGCAGACTACCCGGAGGTACTGGGTGCAATAGACTGCACGTACATACACATCAAGACACCACCCGGTGAGCAGGGTAGGCACTACATAAACCACAAGGGATACCCCTCCATCAACTGCCAGGTCATGTGCAATGCCCAGGGCATTATCATGGATGTGTGTGTTGGCAGCCCTGGAAGCTATCACAACTCCCACATGCCTCACAGCTGTATCAGGTATTTGCCAGGGGGACATCCCATATGGCCACCTGGTGGGGGATGCTGGCTATGCACTGGAATCGTGGATGATGACTCCCATCAGAAATGCACACACAGCCACTCAAGAACACCATAATGAGGCACACGCAGAAACCAGAATCATCATAGGGCACATGTTTGGGATGCTGAAACACGGTTCCGTTGCTTGGACATATCTGGTGGAGCCTTGCAGTACTCTCCAGGCACATGTGCCCACATCTTCATAGTATGTGCCATGCTACTCAATATGATCCTGCGGAAACAGCTGCAGCAGGGACAAAATGGTGAAGGCCCTCACAGCCCACCACCATTTCCAAGGGCCCCACAGGCACAGAGGGACTCAGACCATGAACACCATGTGCCAGCTCCAGTAGGCAGATGGAGGTGTGCCCAGTATGCCCATGCCTTGGCAAAGAGGGAACATATAGCACACACACTGACAGTGTAGGCAGTTATGGACTGATACCCTTCTCCACCTGCACACACAGCAAACATGGATGGCAAACACACACGACCACCTGGAAATTGTCATGTATAGGTGGTCTACTGTGTGCATCCTACATAGGTAGCCCTCAACTATTGTACACACAGCTGCCATTGGCACAAGGTAAGTCAATACCTGTACAGTAAATTAAGCTATCAGCATGTGTCTATACTGTATGTATAGGTTCATAGATACATAGGTAGGTACATGCCTAACTGCCCGAGGCCACTCATAAGCATAGCCAAAAAGTGTCTGCTGTCACCACTCCATTGATTGACTAACTGTCCCTCTGTGGAGGAGAGCCAATTGCAGGATCCCTGGTGTGTATCCACTGTTCCCCACCCACTCTGCAAGGATTCCCTGGAGTGTTAGTGAGGGGTTTTGTATAATGTAATCAGGGATGTAGTTCCAAATAATGGGGAGTATCCATGACAGGAATCTTCTCAGATGATTTACATGTTACATAGTATACCTTAACCACAGCTTGCATATATAGGTAGTATTCCACAGAATAATAAACAATTGGAACACACAACCGCTGAAATGTGCGTTAATCACCCTTGCACTACCAGTGCCTGCTCTGAGAGGTAAAATTACCACTGCCAGGATTAGAACACGCAACCATATACACAACCTTCACAATAACCTACCACTAAGCTACCTGAGATGTACCAGTGACAGCTGTGTATACTGACAGGATAAAACACAAAAGGTAGGAATGTGTGGAAATAGGACAAATATATATAAAGCAACACACACACACACACACACACACGTATATATATATATATATATATATATATATATTTTATATATATGTATATATATATATATATATATATATATATATATATATATAGAGAGAGAGAGAGAGAGAGAGAGATATATGTCGATATATGGGGATATACATACATATGTAGATATATAGATAGGTTAACAACATCTACATAACCATGGAGGTACATATAAATAGGATATCTACCACATACCGACTGCTTGACATACCGACGCGTGTAATCACGCGGCTTAAAGTCCGAAAGACCACAGTACCAAAACAGCAGAAGTGCGAGGTTTAAAATCCCGATGTTAAGGGACATTTGGACAGTGCTTCTGGTGTTGCGGTTCAGGTATTTTACTGTGTGTAAGTGTGTTTCTGAGGGCTGTAGTGTGTGTAAGTGTGTGTTCTGAGTGTGGTGTGTGTTCCTGGGGGACTGTAATGCGTGGGTGTGGGTTTGCTTTGTGCATCTGTTTGTGCGATCTAGGAGGTAGAATATTAAAGTAGGGGGGTGTAGGGGGGCCAGACAGCTGCAAGGGGGGTGTAGGGGGGCTTGCCCACCTGCTCATACGTAGTGTGGGATGGTTTGTTTGGATGTGGTGGGTAGCAGTGTGTGTGTGTGTGTGTGTGTGTGTGTGTGTGTGTGTGTGTGTGTGTGTGTGTGTGTGTGTGTGTGTGTGTGTGTGCGTGTGTGCGTGTGTGCGTGTGTGTGTGTGTGTGTTCCATGTTTGTGTTACTTTCGTGAGTTACTGTCGCTGTCGGTAATGTGGGGTATGGGAGTTTGGGCCCGGTACTGTGGGCATCAGAATTGTGTGGTTTTGGGATTCTGTAGGTATCCCATATACAGCGGTTGAAGTGTTCATATATGAGTATAACATGTACCATAGCAATCACACATTCAGCCATGACTAAACTTTATGAACAAAGGATATGGAGAGTATATACCTATACACTACTACAAATATGTGCTATGGACATGAGCCAATGATAGGGTTACCACCTGTCCCACTTTGCGAGGGGCAGTCCCTCTTTGAGCGGTTGTGTCCTGACCACATATATTAAACGTGGCAAATGTCCTGAGATTGTAGGACATAATTATGTCCCATATGTAATGTAATAGTTGCATACAATAGTTCTTTCTGTATCTAAAATACCTACATGTTACAAGAAACAGGATAATCAACTAAACTGCTACAAGAATAAGCTTATATTTAGGCAAAAAATGAAAGTTCTGTCTCTTGTACTGACCGTGGGTTTGTGTTGGCCTGTAAAATCTGATGTGTGTCCCGAAAATGGCCCACTATGGCCATTTGAAAAGGTGGCAACCCTAGCCAAAGAGGGTCAGTCATCAACAAAACTCCAGTGACTGCAAATATCTATGACAGAAATACACAGCTTTCATGCAGCAACACTTTATTACATTCTGATGTATTGCTGAAAGGATTCAAGGACTAACATCACCTGCATGCTATGCAGGAACCATTTAACAGTGCCTTAATGAATCAGTCTGCAATTACCATAGTATTAGACCACTAAAGGATAGGTGTTCAAATAGGGAAGGAACCCTCACTCACATATCGATTATCTATAAAAGCAGTTCCTACATACCTGCATCTGCTATGTACATCCACCAACATCACCCCCACACCCAAACAAATTACAATACAAACTGTAATAACATCACAAATTATTCACTCACTGTACGACATCTGCAGAAGCCTTAACATACCTTGTCAGAGACACACTAACGTGGCCCTTTGTGAAATAGTTGCTGTTATACAATGGAACATCTGCTGATGTTACAGGGTTTGTTTGCACTAATCCCGTTTCAGAGGGTTGTGTGTACACTGGGAAGTGTTACCAATTACTGATTAACAGCACAGTATGATACACATGTACACCAAACCAAGGATGTCTGCTGGGCACACTGTAAACCACCTAACAGTTCATGCATAGCCATACAGCCTTGAGCTGCCCAAACATCCTTGCCAGACTGAAACATCTGCAGCAGTATCAGGTACAAACAAACCTTGCATAAGTAGCAATGTTCTGACATATAACAGCTGTACTCACATGTAGAACAACATCTTCTAGCCATCACACACAATCCACGGGAGTCATGAAGCTAATATATCTCTGTCTGTCTCCATATAGCTGTTGAAATACATCACAAACAGCACATCCAGGCCATCTTCCTCGAAAGTAAGGCAAACGAACAATGCCCAAGTGGAGTACTCAATTATACACCACTGCTGCCATGGTATTGGCTAATGGAGTAGCTGCACAGCTGATGTGCATCTAATTAACTACTTTGGAACACCAATTGGTGGTCAGGATAGCACATGTTACCGATATTTAACTAGAGAAGGATGGCTTATCACACATTCAAACCATCTGTATATACCAGCAGAACGTTACAAAGAAGATTGAAACACAAACTGAAAAGGATTGAATTAACAGTCATCGACACATCAGGTTACTAATAAGGTATGTAGAACACTCAGTATGTCTGTGTATGTAGTACCTGTTCTGTAATATTTAAAGTGCACGCAATCCATATAGTGGAAACAGTTATCTTGTAGTGATGTATTGTTGAGCATAGTAACGCTTGTAGTATTTATGTGTGTACTGCTGTAGGTAACAAGGCAAACACTGCATACACCACAAGGGATGCTATATAAGGGCTTTGAACCCAAATATTCCTCACCAGCCGCTGTCAGTGGCAGGGCTGGTCCAACAAGTATGTGCTATAACAGGGGATAGTATATGTTGATATATTGTAACAGTGGGCGTATGTATGGGTGCATTACTGAGAATAACATGTTGAAGGTTGGCCCACCGTTCAATTATGATTTGCATTGTGGGATATTGTGCCAATAACTGTGTAATGTAGAGTATTGTAGGCAGATATGTATTACAAGTTACATAACATTACTGTTATGTTAGGCAAACATTAGTTATGTCTATTGGCATTTACAATACACAATAACAGGATACATATGACTTGTAGTCACCTGACAGTTTATCAGCATGATAGCAAAGCAAAATGGAAGCGCTAGTTAACTATACATGCACATAAGACATGTAATAAGTGCAAAGGTAGGTACTAGGCTGTCTGCCCAAGGGTATTTATAAGCCTAGATAGAGTGTGTTGGCTTTTGCCACCCCCTTAGGTTAGTCCCCTGTGCCTCTGAACGGCAGAACCATTAGTTCCCTGTGCCTCTGTCCAGCAGAGCCACTGCAGTGATCCCCGGGGTACATGTCTGTCTTCCATCCACCCGTCAAGGTTTCCCTTGAAGAGTGCTAGTGAGGGACCCTGCCTGATGTACATTGGAATCATGTTCCAAAGCATGGGGAGTCTCCGGGTCAGGAATCTATCTGCCCAGCATGTCCTAGTCATTGTTGTGGTTAGGTGTATATCCCTAGAGCATGTGGCTCTCAGGGGCTTCTGTTTAGATGGAGCATATCCAGTAATACTGGGTTGGACATGGGCCTTGTATGTCAAGCAGAGATCACCTGTGAGTATGCGGTTTACAACCGAGTACAGCTGGAGTTTCTTAGGTTGGGCTGCATAGGTCATCTGATTGAGGTCAGTAATCCCCTTGGTGTGGTACTGTCGTGGTCTTCCAAGCTGTTGCAGTTGTCTTGTAAGGTAAATCCCAAATGGGGTGTTGTATCCTTTAATGGGTCTAATAAGTCATGAGTAGAGAGGCACAATGGCCTCCTTTGTTCTGGATGCAAACCCATTAGAGATTAGGGGGGCCACATAGAAGGATATTCTAATCACCTTGTCATTATGGGTATCGAAGGAGAGATTGCTATCTACTGGGGTTCCCAGATCCCTTATTAACTTTTCTGTATGTAGGGGACTAGCACCTATGTGGTAGTCTGCGGGTAATTAGTTATATCCAAAGGGGATGACTATGCACTTTTTGGCATTCAGCTTGAGGCCATGATATAGACACCAGGTATCCGTCTCAATGCAACCCTTCCAGAGGGGGTCTGTATCATCTGGGGAAACAATTATGGCCCCTACTTTGCAGTCGTCTGCAAACCTTTTCAGCCAAAGCTCTCCTGTGCTTGCCTGTACATCAGAGAATTGTATACCAAACATGAGAGGTCCTAGGACTGAACCCTGGGGGATGCCACTTGTAACTGGTATACAGTCAGACCTAGGGTATGCAACTCCCACTGTGTGAATTCTGTCTGTGGGCCACTTTGCAAATCATCACATGACGTAGGGGTTAATGTTCAGGTGGATGGGTATGTTGATAATACCAGAATGGGGAATGGCGTTGAAAGCCTTTGAGAGATCAAGGTAGGCTGTGTGGACCTCCTTACCCTCATCTAATGCCTTGGTAACTGTCTCTAAGAAGTCCACCAGATTTAGGAGGCATGGTCTGCCCTTAACAAAGCCAAACTGGGGGGGGGGGTTAAAGGTTTGGAGGTACCCAATGTCTCTGTGACTGAGATCCATGATGATGTGCTCCATAGCCTTGCAGACCAGGCTAGTCAGGCCTATAGGGCAATAATTCCTATGGTCCATTGTGGCGCCACCTTTGTGGAGTGGGTTAACTGTTGCTGTGTGCCATTCAGGGGGTACAACGCCCAATGTGAGGCTATTATTGAACATGGTGCATAGGTTGGGAGCATGTACGTTCTGAAGGTCATGTAAAACGCAGCCTAGGATGTTGTCCGGTCCCATGGATGCTGTGATATTGGCTTTGGAGTGTGCAGCTTTTACCTGCATAGTTGTGATTACAGGGACTCTGCACTCTTCCTGTATAGATATGGGCCCTTTAGGGGGTGAGAGAGGGGAAAGGTAGCACTGAACCTATCTGCCAGGATGTTGGCAATATCAGTTGGTTCTGTAATGTTCATGCCTTTGTGCTGTAACTCAGAGCAGATCTGGGTGTTGACATTGAGATGTTTGACATAGCTATAGAATGCTGTGTGGCTGCCATTGGAATTAGTAGCGGTTTTGTTTCCGTAGCTAGATTTGGAGGATCTTATAAGGGATTTCACCTTCTTACTGAGGCTGACCAGGGAGCTCCTCCATGCATGGGATTGTACTCTCTTTTGCAGCAGTATCTTCCTCCTGTTGAACAGTTTGTTTATGGCAGGGGACCACCAGATTGGCTTCCTTAATTAGGAGTATAGCGTCTTGGTTCTGTTTGGGATAGCACGATCCATGCACTCGTGTAAGTGCTTATAGAGTGCATTTGTGTAGGATTCAGCAATTGTAACAGTATTGTCCATCTGCATGGGTGTCATGAATTTCACCACGTTTGTCTTAAGAAGCATGAAGTTCAATTTGTAGACATATTATACTGTGGTTCCCTTAATGGGGGGTGGGGGCGGGATGTGGATATCAAGGGTGTTCAGCTTATGGCTGGATCGGACCAACGAGGAGTTGACTTCAGTTGTGGAACACCGGTCACTCATGTTGGTAATGCCTAGGTCTAGGATATTGTTGCCCCTGGTGGGTGTGTGGATATGTTGATCCAGGGCATTGGTGTTTATGAATTCCAGAAAGCGTTGAGCTAATGAGTTGGTACACGAGTAGTTTTCTCAGTTAATGGTGGGGTAGATTCAGTGAGACTATGTGATGAGTGTGGTGTGGTGTGAATGTTTACCTTCTCCACATGACTGTCAGGGTGAGGCTTGGTTGGAGAGAGCTTTACCTCCAGTTTGGCTAGATAAGTGCATCTCTCACAGATTCTAGTGTTGGTGGTAAGCGGAGAGGGATGTCTGTGTATATGAGGCAATGTCTACATTGCCTCAAGATGTCCAGATTCTTCAGATGGACAGGAGATAACATTGGCAGCTGATCCTTGGACATGCCTGAATATAAAACTAATTTCCCCTAGATAAGTGAAGAAATTGAGTACAAGAGCTATTTTACTCTAAGCAAGTGAGAAAAGTATGTACAAAACCTGTTTACCTCTAGGTAATGAGGAAGATTGAGTGCTATAGTAATTAGTAGCTTACATAGTGCTTACAAGTTCTGAACAAGTGCTGAGCATGAATAAGCAATCCAGATAGGGTCTTGGATAACATAAGCGCACTGTTCCCCCCCCAACAGGTACACAATCATATATCCATGTACACCACAGGGCCCCTGTACCCACAACTATGCAAGTACAAGCTGCACTCAGGCTGCATGGGACCTGTCCACATCCCAGGTTGTATCATACACATATGGCAAAACAAGTTGCTCTCCAAATACACATCATGTAAAACATAGCTTCATATTAGGCTGTGTACACACTGAATGGTGCACACCAACAGGTATCACAACCCACAAACGGGGAGACACCACTGATAATGGGAAGTACTGCACTACTACCCTGCTGAGTCTGGTCTGAAAGGCCATGAACCTTGATCAAATTATTTGATGTCAGCAGTACAGATGTAGATGACAGTAAGGTTGATTTCACACTGCATATCATAACCTTGCCAGGTCATAGGACATCATCACCCATACTGTGTTCCACCTACACTCAGTATACTAGATGTACATTCCTATGTCACAGGAGTGTTTTGCAATGGGACTGTTGGCAGAACCAACACTACAGAAGGTGTCTGAATAATACATGCACATCACACCAGTGCCAGCTACAGTAAGACAGGGTTAATTAATTGCATTCCACCTCATTGTAGTCCATACCACACAGACTAACAGAAGGCATCTGCCTATTGAAGTATGTGAATGACTATGACCTAGGAGCAATACCCGACTCAGAGTGTTATGGGCAACATACAGAAGGGGCTTTGTGGGTGAGGTGTGTGTGACGTATGGCCACAATCTGACAGCTACATATTGCATTGTCACCCCTATGTTAATAACCCTGTACCCATGAACTACCACCTAGGCAGCGGTCAACATAATGGACACTGTGTGTAAGGGATGCAGCTGGGCAGTTGTCTTTCCTGTGATAGCTACATCACCACACCTGTCAGGTAGACATATGTGGCAACCCTAATCATGACAGGGTGCCATCCATGAATATAGAGATCATTGTCCAGCTAGACACAACACTCAAGTGACCCATATCAGATCACATTTCCTTTAAGGGGTATTGGCCATGTTCAGATGGCCTACACCAGCCTTCCCATTCCCCATCTCCACTATGTAGCATGATGCATACCCTGAATAAATCCATGTCCAACCCAGTGATGTTGGCCATGCTACATGTACACATCATGATCTCAAACACATACTTCATGGACATCCACCCTCCTAGTACTAGGATCACCACATGCTGGACAGATCCTTGTCCCATACACTTTACATATTCCTGTCATACTATGCATTCCTGACTAGCAAAGCTGCACATCGCCCCCCTCTCAGACATGGTGTGATGACCGCATGGTAAATGTATCATTAACCCTGTGGATCAGTTATGTGGCACTGCTTCACATGGCCCCAGAGACCTGCCTGTTGGCTACAGCCAGGTAACCTTTCATCCTAGATTCATACATGGCCCAAGGCGTATAGCCTACTAGTTGACTTTGACTGTACCTGCTATAGTTTATATCCATCCCTGCAAATACCATCTGGCTAGCCAGTGTCCCATGTGTATCATATGTGAAACACAGGTGATACATGGCAGGATGTTGAATTGCTGTACAGTGCCGTGTAGATGTATATGGCAGAACACATACATGTAAAACCTTCCATGAGCAAGTCTGCAGGGTCACAGGTCATGTTCGTTAAGGCAGTGTAAGTCTTTATATGTGACATATACACAGCATCAAGGTCGACTGCATTAATGTGGACACATCTAGCCATGTGCTGATAGGTAGGAACACGAGTACAGGCAAACAGACATGCCCACATCAAGACAGTATCCACATGGAGTATGAGCAATATAATCAGGTGACACACACACATATATGGTGATAATATCCACTCACCATTGAGTGTCACATGTGTGTGACACAAACATGTCAGTGTCATGTAGATTTGCAAAGACAACTATTTAATCATAATAAATGCGGTACTCATGTATGTTCAACTGTAGCTCTGTATGTCTCTGGGAGTTACTGTGATCTGTCTCCATCCTTATATCTTCCAGGTATGCTGCATGCAAGGCTACCCCCTTATACCCACTTGGAGGATGAGGCCCTCATCCCATACCTACATGACAATCATGATATCCTGTTCATCCATGTGCTACAGGATGCACAGCAGCAGGATGCACTATGGATGGAACTTCGCAGGAGGGTTAAGGCATAAACATAAAGGGAACAAGGTGCAACAGGTGGTGGACCACCAACCCAGCCCCCACTCACACGTACCGAGGAGCTACCAGCCAACCTGGGGACACCTGCAAAACAACATCCACAAGCTTTAGCCGATATTGTGAAGGTGGGTGTCTCTCAACCACCGAGACTGGAGTTGCTTGGTAAGTCACTACTGCACCTATAACAACTATATTCCATATAGTCGCATGTGTCACTGTACAATATGTAATGTAACATCATATGCAAGGCATGTATACACACATGCCGCATACTATAGTATGCTACCCTGTGCATGCACACATGTGCATACACCATAGTATAGTCTAATGTACTGGTGTAAGTATTAACATGCACATTGCATCCTGTTGCTATCATACAGGCATGGATAATGCTCATACTGCTGTGTTACTCCTATTTAGGTACCTCTGGCGTTCTGCTGCAACAGCAGCCCATTGCAGGTGAGACTGTTATTATTCATCAGGCATCATAATGCAAAGATCTATCTGCCATGTGGCCATTTACCACATGTACACATAATGTATGGTCCTGTCACAATATACAGGTCGGACCTGCAATGCATCACAATGGCTACCCATGGGCAATACATGCAAACTATGTGAATCACTGACATGAATCCTCACAAACTGTCATTGTCAGATGTGTGGACAGCGGTAGAGACATGTACTACAGATCAGAACTACACATGTGGGGAATACAAACAGTACTACACAGTGAGCTGGAGTATGGCCAGCCCACAGGATTCACTAGTGTGGATCATAACCCTGCTATGAATGTCACACAATGTGATGTGCTATCTTGACATGTCCATGACATCTAGTGGCCTGGCTGCAACAATGCCTAACTATCCTGAAAAACATATCCCACATACCAAACATACCACCCTTTGTCTGCATAACCCTGTCGTCAGTGGAGCATATGACATCTATGGGTGTATGTCATATGGGACAACACAGACATGTGAAATAGATGCCCATCACAATAATTTGGCTAACACATGTACACACATGGCCATGGAGGATGGCCAGAGACATGAACCAACACACACAGTAGACGTGATGTGCTTGTGTGTACTGTTAACCTGTGCTGGTCTACATGGTGTAACACAGGGATGTATGCTAACTACTACTATGATTGTGTATTTTGCATGCCTTCTGCTATGACACATGCATGCTGTTGTGTCCAACCCAGGGATGTATGATAACTACCACTATTATTGTCTGCACTGCATGTCGTCTGTCGTATCACATGCATGTTGCATGCCTTCTGTCATATCACATGCATGTTGGCTGTCATAGCGTGTGTGTCTGTGTGTGTGTGTGTGTGTCTGTGTGTGTGTATATGTCTATTGTATAGATTGTAATGTACAGTTCTTGTCTGCCCCTCACAGGTGATGTAGGTGCATTGCGCTTCTGCTGTCCATCTGATGTTAGTGTCCCCACAGACTCTAGCAGTGATGATGAACGTATGATTGAGACACAGGCAGGGCTGTCAGGGGCTGAATCTGTGCCATTGGTTGCCATTCCACCTATATACCCCTCATCCCCATGCACGGATCCCATGCCTACACATACCCCATTACCAGTGGCCATAGAGGAAGGACAGTTGGCATGTGGTAGCTTGGAACAGGAAAGTGTGAGGGCTATGGAAGTTGTGCCTGCACACCATGGTGTCGGCCAACTGGTGTGCCCTACACAGGTACATGGCCAGTGCTGCTCGTAGGAGGACCTCTGGCCAACATGCCCCTGCAAGACAGAGCGCAGCAGCTGGTGTTACCAGATGCATGTTTCAGGCTGTAATGGAGGCACAGGCACGTGATGAATGGAACAACAGAGAAGATCAGAGGCTTCAGAGGACTGCTGTCCATTCTGTAAACAACAACATCCAGGCAATGGTAAATGCTCAACAGCAGATTGCTGAAGCTTTGGATAGATGGCTGGGTGACATGGTTGGAGTCCTTGACTGTGGCACGACAATCCACGAGCGTGAGCTGTCTGTGATGGAACATCTGGTAGGAGTGAGGCATCGGGCACATGGACGTAGGCCTGCTACATCACCTGTTTCAGGTCTACGTGAACGAGCTACCTCACATGTCCGCTCCCATAGTGGTGGTAGCAGCAGCAGTGCAGCTGGTGCTGTGCTGTCCATACCACGACACAGCAGGCCACATGCATGTGGCCCTGGATGGTCCCAATAGGGACACGGTTCCAGTGGACAAATGTCATCAGACAGTACCCAATCTCCACCTCTGCCTGGTAGTGCCTGTGCAACCCCTGGCAGGCACAGGTCACATGTCCGTGGCTGGACACCGTGAACTGTAAAACCTGGCCTGTACAGTCCACAGCTGTCAATAATACCCCTGTGTAGGCCAGACACATGCCAGAACTGTGTGCATACATACACGAACACACTGGAAACATATGTAGGGGACCGCAACACACACATGCATAACATCCACACACACCCAATTAGATCAAAGGCCCTAACCCACACACATGATGTCATCCAATGGTGCAGCCTAGGCCTCTGGCAAACATTATCACCCTGTGCATATGATGATGCCTGTGCTGCATCCCTGACATCTGCACCATTGATGCAGGGACATGCTCATATGGTCTGATACACAGTGTGAACAGACTAGGAAGATAAGTGTAGTTTACAATTGTTGAGTACTGTTGACAGGCAGCAGACATACCATGTACTAGAGGTGTAAAATACATTTCGTACTGTTAACAGTATGTGTCTTGTGTAACAACAGTAACTGCATGTTGGTCATGATGTTCTGCTTTCCTCCTTCAGGTCTAATTGCATGTGCTGGTGGATGTCAGTGTTTGCAGTTAGTGTCCCATATGTCAATGTGGACTACTCACAGGTATGTATGAATATACCAGCATGCACCATGTAGCTGCCAAATAACAGTGAGAATGTCCCACGTTCCAAACACGTCTACTGATCCAAGAGCATGATAGCTGTGTATTAAGCTACTGTGGCTACAGATGTGACATCCATACTGGGTGACACCACAGGTACAGTTACATGGAGTGGTGAGGTAAGAGAGCAGTCTAGCTGATTACAAGGGTAGAGGCCAGTGGAAAGTGTGATGTCTCAATGGGGAGCAGTAATACATGTTCACATGACAGGATGCCAACACACAACTGCACCCACACACTCAGGTATTGACACATGTATTCAGTGACACAGTAACACACCCACACACTCACAGATTCACTGGCACAGTAACATACACTCACACACAGTTGCTACTGTTGAGGTGAGAACCCCTGCTTATGTGCAAATCATCATTACAGTACTGTGCACCTACCTGATGCACACAGAGAATACACATGTACAGGAAGTCAGTATGGCCTAAGATCGGGGACATCAACACGGATAGTAGATTGCATCACCTGGATGGGGGGAGGGGTCTTAGTTCAGTATGGTAACATACATCCTCACTCCAGGAACCAGGCAGCCACACACACACACACACACACACACACACACACACACACACACACACACACATACACGCAATGTGTCATTCATTATTGAATACACCTATGTCACCACATACAGATACCTCACATGTGTGAGATACACGTTTCTGCCTATGTCCTGCTTTCTACATTGCAGTCTGTACAGATGTGTACACTAGTGTACAGGAGAATGAGTAACAATTGAGATGTATTCCCCACCATACGTGACATATATGGACACACACGCAACCACACGTCAGTACTGTGAAACAAACACCTGCTTAGCTCATGATATGTATGACAGACTTGCAGCATTATTACACGCGTTACTAAGTGTACTGACGCTTCCTATGGCAACACTGCTGATATATGCACACATGACGTCTTAACTGTTACAGGTGTCAAGTGATTTATCTTCGGTGTCACCCTGATTGCTGTCTATGTTGTGTGTTATGTCCTTCAATTAATGAAACCATTGCTTATAGGTTACACAGGTTATTGTAGGACTGCTTGTGACACACCTGTGAGCTGTCCTCAGCAAACATCCATCTGCAAAGATGCTCCACCACTTAGTTATTTCCACACATCTGTCCATACCTGAGGTACATCTTTCCGTACATTCAGCATATCACCATATACAGTTGGCAATGTTGAGGCTGCATTGCAACTGCATGATGTACTAAGATACACATCACCTGCATACATCAGCAACTGTACACGCATGGTATCTGAACGCACACCACTACATGTACATGTGTGTAGGTCCTACAGTCCTGTCATTTGGGCATGTTTGTAGGCATTGCAATTGGTGGACATGTGTAATGACATACATGACACATGGACTGCTGTATGATATGATAGGTGTAATGGGTGACCGGTACAGAGGGAATGTTACCTCTGTCAACATTGATATCACACCTTATGTACTGTTAGCATTCAGCATCCATCTGTGGCCATCCGTGTTTAGAATCAGAGTACATCTCAGACAGCCATGTGCTACTAAGTGTATGAGCATGCCCAGTATAACCTTGTGTAGATGGACACATAGTGCATTCCGAACAGCCCTGTGCTACTAAGTGTGTGAGCATGCCCAGTGTCACCTTATGTCGGTTATGTGCCTCTGTGTATGGTCATGGCCATTGTAACCCTGTATAGTGATAGTAGTCATCCATTCCATAGATGGGCATACTAAAGGTCAGTATGGATTCCTACTTTAAACACACAGGTTCACAGGTATGTACATCTTAACTGCCACCATCCCTGTTGGTGTCCGCATTCCTAGAAGGTCATAATGACAGCCTTGAAATGTGTAGTCTGTGTGGCATGACCCGTAACTATGTAGTATTGTAATAGTGATCTGTAGATAGGCAGGTGTTCCATTCCCACCACTGGCACGTGTGTGTGTGTGTGTGTGTGTGTGTGTGTGTGTGTGTGTGTGTGTGTGTGTGTGTGTGTGTGCATGTGTGTGTGTTTGTCCCCATCTGCCTGAGGACTGAATAATGCTTTTAGACTGTTCACACTCCATACAATTCTTATACCCACCTTGGGCAAGGCTGATGATGTCACCCACCTACAAATACACCTCTCGGAGTGCTGTGTCCCAGTAATCTCGGTAGTGCATTCTGTAACTGCGTAATGCTGTAGTGTAATAAAGTAGTTAGGTCGGTGTTCTAATCCTAGTCTTGCCAAGTGTGTGTGTGTGCTTGTCCCCGTGTTTGTCCCCATCTGACTGAGGATTGAATAATGCTTTTAGACTGCTCACTCTCCATACAATTCTTATACCCACCTTTGGCAAAGCTGATGATGTCACCAACCTACACATACACCTCTGGGAGTGCTTTGTCCCCATAATCTCGGTAGCATGTTCTGTAACTGTGTAATGCTGTAGTGTAATAAAGTAGTTAGGTTGGTGTTCTAATCCCAGGCTTGCCAAGTGTGTGTGTGTGTGTTTGTCCCTGAGGACTGAATAATGCTTTTAGACTGCTCACACTCCATACAATTTTTATATCCACCTTTGGCAAGGCTGATGATGTCACCCATGTAGAAATACACCTCTGGGAGTACTACGTACAAACTTCGGACTGAACCGAAAAACTAACTTGAAAAACTAAAAAGACAATGAAAGTAGAGTACCCAATAATCTGGGTAGTGCATTCTATAACTGCATAATGCCGCAGTGTGCTAAAGTACTTAGGTCGGTGTTCTAATCCCAAACAAGCCAAGTGTGTGTATGTGCGTGTGTGTCTGCCTACGTGAGACAAGTGCAGTGCTTTTTAGGGTATGCACTCTCTATACAAATCACATGACCACCTTTGTCATTCCTGCTGTTGCCCCTCACCTAGGGCTACACCTGTAGGCATGCTGCAACCCAGTATTTGCCGTAGCACATGCCCTAAAAGTGTATTGCTGCAGTGTGATACGGTAGGTAGGGGTTTTCATACAAGACATGACAAGTGTGTGTTTGTCTGTCAGAGCCTGTGTAGAGGTGGCTGTGAGTGTCTTACCACTGGACATGTTGGGGAGTGGATGTTGTAGTTTTCTTATATGGTGTCCGTCTTATGACACATTGGCCACCTCATGAGGAGTACAGCTGTCAGTCAGCCATGGGACTGTGTTGGCAAGCCATACCCCTACTTCTGGCAAAAGGCCTGGTGAACAACGTATGCAACCCTACTCATACCCAGTATATGCCCTGCACCCATGTGCCATGCACAAACGCAGGTGCCTAGGATATCCCGCTATGTTGCTAGTAGCATGCACATTGATGACAGATAGTATCATGGTGTGAATGCAGTGGCCTGCAGAGGACATGGCACCCTGTACAGCGGTACAATAGGTACATATTTGCAGACATTGTGCTTTCACTATGTTCCCCACTGGATGCCTGCAACATATGTGGTGCCATCAAATGTGATCCACAGAGGCCATACAATGCTGCACATGTGCCCTGTATGGACCAATGCCACTGACACCAAGGAATACCTGTATCGTACTATCAAAGCAGGTGCAGGGTCAACCTGCTCACTATAAACAGGTTTCACCACACCAGGACAGTATTGGCATATCAGGGGATTACAGTCTGTGTACACAACATGTGCCTGCCAAACCAGGTACACCTGTACATGTCACTGTACAGTATTGTGGGACATGCACATCCCAGGCAATGTCCATGTGAAGGACTATCAAACAAAGACATGGCATGCATTGCAAAGCTATGGCCATACACATTGGTAACCAGGATGTCAGGGCAAATCATGCAGTAGCCATCTGTGTGGGACATTGCAGACACTACACCCCTGCACTGCACACCATTATCAGTTGACGCAATGCTAAGGAGTACCCCTCACCCAGCTTTGTACAGCCATCTTGCACAGCCAACCACTACGCACCCATGCAGCAATGCATACATGCATGTCAGTACTGGCACCTTGTGTCTGCATGTGGGTTATGATGCTCTCAACCACAGTCACTCCCAGTATAACCCTTGTTGGCATACCAACAGATGTCAAACACTTTCACATGTCCTAGCCCATAGAACCTCCAGATATCCCCTGTGGTGCATGTAGTCCTGTGCATTACTGCAGTGTGGTAAACAAAGTAGTTAGGTTGTATATTTGTGGCTCTGGCAAAGAGTGTCATTGCGAGTCCATTAGAGAATGTGGTTGTGGTGACAATGGCATCCGTTCACATGGACAGGCATGTGTGCCACACCTAATGTATGTCTACTATCTCTGTTGCAGATGGCTCTCACCTACACACATATGTTCTTACAGCACAGCAACATGTCTTCTTTGTGGCACATGTAGTAATGTCATACACATGTAATAGTAATGACTAGTCAGTCAGGGGTTTGACCCCTGTACTGTTAAGTGTGTGGCAGACAATGCTTAGGGTTAGGTCTCCAAGCCCTTCTCTGGTGTACTTTGGCTGTCCCACCCACACATTCTCTGGTGGATGTGGAGGTGTACACCTGCTCAGCAGCAGCATGTGTATTGTAAATGATGGACATGATCAGGTGATGGCCTATGCACCTATTGCAGTCCTCCTCAAGCTGATTGCATGTGGAACAGTTGTGATGGTGTTCCCATAGCCATTCGCATGATAAACACAGTACACTATCTAGGAAAAACATGTTGGTATTTGGCCATGACAGTCGCTGTGAGTGGTACCTGGATGTAATGTTCTGAAGCGGCATCACAGATGATATCTGGATGTACCTCAAACATCATACACAGTGGGAAATAGCCTAAAGACAGGGGGCTGCTGTGCCACACATGACTACAGCATGTAAGTGTAGCTATGCTGCATTGAGACTACTGCCTGTTTAACATGCTGTGTGTGGAAATGGCTATTCTGCATGTTTTAATACAGAGATGACAATACTCTGTTCGTGAGGGACCCCCATCTGTAGGGCCATCTGTGAACTGGTCAGTGTGTGGAACCATTTGTTTCCTGTGTTACACACTGAACACACAGCTGTGCACAGCAGGAGCATAGTGTGAGGATTGCAGACAGTACATGATGATAGGGATGTGTTACTGCCATCGCATCCCTGACTGGACATATGTCACATGAAACAGTGGTATGACAGACACTGTCTATGGTTCCCAGTTACAAGCCAATAATGGGCAACTGTTCATAGCTGTGGTCATACGTCTACTATACATTGTACAGATGGCATGCAGTATATATGCATGTGTTGTGCTCCCTCTGCTAATGTATACCATCTGTTGTGTTGGGTTGATGGTGATATCTATGCATACTGTTGTAGGTAATCCTGTATGCTGTTGTCTATCACTAAGCCATATGTGGGTTTAAACTGCAACACCATAGGCTGAATGGGTTGGGAGGTCCTGGCAGAACCTCCTGTCCCACTTCAGCTAACCATCTCACCAGGCACCAGCACATCTGGGGCCCAGCGTTGGACATCAACCTCTGTTGGCTCTGCACCACCTTCTGGTGGTACCACCACTGAGGATGGGGCATATCCCCCCTGGGAGTAGGACCAGACAGGTACATGTCTGCTGCTGTGCAGTCCTGAACGTGTTGTGTTGAGGGCTCACTAAGGGGTTCCAAAGCCAGATAAGCAAGCTCAAGGGTGGAGTGTCACATTTACAGCGTGATGCTGCCCATCCTGGACAGCCACCAGCAGTGCCTCCTTTGCAGCTGTTTAGGTGCAGTGGCGGCTGCCCATGGTTAGGGACCTCCATCCCACTGTTCCCATGGGCTTGTGAATGCTGAACACCCATCCCCGTCCAAGGTGTATCCCCCCACATGTGTCATATACCAACCCTGTATGCTGTATTGTCTATGATCCTACCCTACCTATCCTCCACAGCCATACCTACACTCCTTCCCCCACATCCGACCCTCACCCTACAGAAACATAAGGCCAATCAGCTCCTAGGACAACATCTGCCCTATACATAGCTGTCCATTTCACACACATGCCCACTGGACACATGTACCCTTGTAATATGCATCACAACATACTCCTGTAATCCTCACCCCTGTCCCTCAGGCGCATGATCCTGGTATGCACATCACTCCTAAATGGTCCAGGTACACATGATGAGGACAACCCCACTGTACACACAACATTACCGGTCCCTCTATGGTTACCCCATTTAACTTTATCATGATGAGGATGTTGCACACAGCACCTTGCATGAGTACTATTCACACATAATGATTGGGCATTTACTGTTGTGTTAATATACATTACATGCACAGAGTGATGTATATGGCCAATGTACAACTGTTTGTGTGTATGAATGACACATGTCTGTCTGAGGGAGTCTTGAGATTACATAGAACAACACCACTGCATAATACAGGCATCTCTGGTGTTTCCCATTCCATTTGTTTGTAATGCTTTGCTGCCACATGGTATGTTCCTGATATATCTCTATATATGTATGTACCTATATGCTGGACATAACCACTCACATATACATCTACATGATGGGATACATTCCTATACTGTTGAATGACTGCACTGTATGATATGTTTGAGGTACTGTCCATTGTCTGTATATCTGCCATGGAGTATAGATAAATCATATTAGCTGTGTGTGCAGGGTCCTGGTTCCGAGCCTTGCAGAGGACGTTTATTTGGTCACAGGGCAGAACACGACCATTGGCTACGGAGGGAGTAAGGCACATTAAAGCAGATGTGAGTGGGTGTGCGTGGGTTTGTGTGGTGTTAAGCAATGCTAACCTCTGGTTACAGCTTCTTACACTCGGTTAGCCTCTACATTGCTTTACCAGTGCAATACTTGAATACTGGTAGCCAAACAGTCTTGCACTCGCTCTCTCCCGCACTTGCAAATGCACCAACTTTGGTGCTTCCATCTGACATTCACACCCCTAGGTGGGAGTGAGAACCACAGTATTACCTTGTGATGCATATTACATCAGATTACATGCCTACAGTATCGGGAATGGCTGCCCATTAGGCGACGGCATGCCATTCGACTGTACGGAACTGGCGGCCTTTCCAGTGATTTATTCATATTATTTGTGTGCTCCTCTTACAATCTTGCTCCCATCTGGCTGATACATGGGAGCCGAGACTCTTCAATACAGACAAGTAATTGGGTTTTGGGACACACATCCATCGGCCGAGTCATACTACCGCATACCTATTATAGGGTTGCCACCTTTTCAATTGCCCAAGGTGGGACTTTTATGTAGAAACATCCAATTTTGCATGGTAAAACATACCCACAGCCAGTGCAAAGGAAAGAACTTCACTGTTTTGCCTAAATAAAAGTTTATTCTTGTAGCATTATAGTTGCTTATTCTGTTTCTTGTAACGTTTAGGTGTTTCAGATACAAAATAATTGTTTTATGCAACTACTACAGATAATATAGGAAATCTTTGCCCTAAAATCTCAGGACATTTGCCATATTTTGCAGGACACAACTGCCCAAAGGGGACTGTCCCTCACAAAGGTGGACAGGTGGTAACCCTAACCTATTCTATCATCTTTCTAAGGTAGTCAGCGGAATATGCGCTTTCTGTCACTATCAGACCTCTCATATGAATGGGGAAGAATGAACACTGAATCAGGGACACTGCATAACAACATCAAGGACACATTTAGAAGTTTGGTGCTATTAACCTGACATATCGACAGACCCAGACCATATGTAGTCAGAAGCATTGTCTGAGGTGCATGCTGTTTATGACTCTTACATGTTGTCATTATTCATTACGTGTATTCCACCGCCTTTCCTCCTAATATCACTAATTCTAGGAGAGTTTAGGTGGGACAGAGTTAGATTCTGAGTCGTAATCATGGGCGTTCCTGGTAATCGGGGACAGTTCTATGGTATGGTCCCTATGAGTTCCCCCAATGGTTTACGGACTATCCAGTGGATGTGCTGTTAGGGTTTGGGAGGTATGGGCGTCTGCTATGCCCACATCGGAATAGTACTTACATCCACTGGGCAGTCCTAATATGGCTCTGCCAGCCAACACCTGCACGCCTAAGCCCATAATCGCATACCCATAGTTCCCCTACCTGCCACTCCTCTACAGCACTCATCCTTACTGTGGGTGCAGGTGGGGTATAAACACACCACTACACACTGCCCACTCTCCCCGTGTTGGGACACATGTCGTACGTTGTGTCGACCCATGTGTTATCAGGCTTGCACATCCTACTGGTCAATGTACATCTACAGCCTGGTCAGAGAAATCATTACAGGGCCTGGCTCCGGTCATTAATTTTTGGTGCCCCACAAGGGACATTGATGTCTATGTTTCAATTGTAGATCTTGCAGATCTCTCCCACAGGTAGTTTCCTGCCGGTAGTCTGGGAAGCAGTGGTGTATTTACCTTTATTGTGTGTCTGTATGTCTCTCGGGCCTAGCTGCGGGTGGTGGGGGGTGATGCTATGTGTTCCACATTTGTTTATTGGACCTCCCACCAACATATGCCGGGCCTGTGAACATATGTTACCTGTAACTGCTGTATCATATCCTAGCTATATGCATGTGTATATTTACTGTAATATATATATGTCTGTTTACATTAATATATACCGATATATCTGCATATGTATGCATACATGTATATTCATATCTTGCTGTCTATATATATATATATTTGTATTTTATATATATATATATATATATATATATATATATATATATATATATATATATATATATATATATATATATATAAAATCTAATGACATATGGTTCTATGGTTGTCTGCATATGTATATATTCATATGTGGGTATGTATCTGTATTCATTCTCTGTATGTATACATTCGTACTACGGCGAGGGAGAAGCATATCTCTATCTTGCAATGGGTGGATATACCCACAGATAGCTCTACATATATACTTCTATTTCTGGTTATTCCATTCCTTGCCATATAGATTACACTTTGCTTTAGTGGGTCTCACAGTGGGTGTGGCTGCTCGTTGGGCAGCGTCTCTGCCCAATTAACACATTCGCTTGCATCCATAGGGCTGTCCATATTGGCCAACATCACCCAACACCTGCACACCTAGGCCCATAAGTAGATACCCATAGTTCCCCCACCCTCGTCTCCTTGACAGCACCCATCCTTACTCTGGGATGTGGTTGATTCCGGACAGACCACTACATGCTGCCCACTCTCCACTTCACGGGACCCATTTCATACAATTGTCTTGGCCCATGGGTCATCAGGGTGACCCACCCTTGTATTCTGAGTCTGTATACACCACAGACAAGATGGCCGATCTATCACATATGTATTGTTTTGCCAATTTTTGTAGTGTCCCACAAGGGACACTCCAGTATGTGTTCCATGATTAGAATCCATGGGTGCACTGTCCCCCCCCCAGTTATATCCTGCCTGTGGTCTGGGGAGCAGTGGACATTTTACATTGATTGCATGTATAGTTCCCATGTCCGCCTGTAGGGGGGGGGTGGAAGGGCATGTTGCATTTGTCATGTGTCTTGCCTGGGC